>NC_043703.1:97636606-97713732 GCF_006229205.1 Suricata suricatta
TATGGAAACCAACAAAAACAAAAATACAACAATCCAAAATCTCTGGGATGCAGCAAAGGCAGTCCTAAGAGGAAAGTATATTGCAATCCAGGCCAATCTCAACAAACTAGAAAAAGCACAAATTCAAAATTTAACAGAGCACCTACTGGAACTAGAAGGGAAGCAGCAAGAGCACCCCAAACCCAGCAGAAGAAAAGAAATAATAAAGATCAGTGCAGAAATAAACAATATAGAATCCAAAAGAACAGTCGAGCAGATCAATGAAACCAAGAGTTGGTTCTTTGAAAAAATAAAGTCAATAAACCTCTAGCCATACTCCTCAGAAAGAAAAAAGAGAGCACCCAGATAGACAAAATCATGAATGAAAAAGGATCTATTACAACTAATCCCTTAGAAATACAAACAATCATCAGAGATTACTATGAAAAATTATACGCCAACAAACTGGACAACACAGAAGAAATGGACCAATTCCTAAATGCACATGCACTGCCAAAATTCAAACGGGAAGCGATAAAAAGCATGAATAGACCAATAACCAGTGAAGAAATCGAATCCATTATCAAAAATCTCCCAACGAATAAGAGCCCAGGGCCAGATGGCTTCCCAGGGGAACTCTACCAGGCATTTAAAGCAGAGCTCATACCCATTCTTCTTAAAATATTCCAAACAATAGAAATAGAAAGAAAACTTCCAAACTCATTCTACGAAGCCAGCATCACCTTGACACCCAAACTAGACAGAGACCCAGCCAAAAAAGAGAACTACAGACCAATATCCTTAATGAATACAGATGCAAAAATACTCAACAAGATACTAGCAAATCGAATTCAAATTCAACAACATATAAAAAGAATTATCCATCATGATCAAGTGGGATTCATTCCTGGGTTACAGGGCTGGTTCAATATTCACAAATCCATCAATGTGATCCATCACATTAACAAAATAAAGGATAAAAACCATATGATCCTGTCAACAGATGCAGAGTCAGATTTTCTTTATGCATCTTTTATTAAGCATGTACTCTTGCTTGTCAGAGTCAGAAATGGTGTGCTACATACTCTAAAAGCTACAAAGATGTGTAAGATACCTGTGGTCTCATGAAAATTGGTCTGCAGATTGGATGGTTAAGTCAGTCCTTAAAGTTATGACAGCTATTATCATACTGCATATGATAAATGGCTGACATGATTCTTAGGGGCCATAACTGTTGTTATCATTGGTTGTGAGCTTGGCCTCCAGGGAGATGGATCTTGAGAGGCTCTGAGACAATCAGCAGCACAAATGTATGTATGTTTATCAAAATATGAAGCTGTTTGGAGGTTGTGGAAGGTATACTGGTACAGAGACAAATATACCACTTTATCTAATGCTATTCTATGTTAACCAGTAATCATTTAATCTATACTATTTTTTTTCACCTGATGCCACATGGTATCCTAACCCAGTAGGAGAACTGTACACACTCAGTAGTGTTTACAACAATTTTCTGTAATTCTGTTGAGCCATGTTTTGGTATTAATACAGTCTTCTACTTTGCCACAAATTCCTGTTCCTATGAATTGCAACCAGATATGATCCATTCTCTTACTTGGTGGCATTTGTATATTGTCTGTTCATTACTTCAGTGTGAAGATGCATCTCATCTTGCTTCAAGTAATAAACTCGCTATTCAAGCTCCTATCCGTTCTATATACTCTAGTCCTTAACGATTGACCTGACAAATTCTGGATCAGTTTTAGCTTCTTTATTTAACATTGAAAGTAGGAGTTAGGAATGGGGGAGAAACAGGTGAAACCAGGGAAAGTAGAAAAGAGTTTATTTATCAGAGAGAACATGAAGAAAAATGGGAGGAAGAGATAAAAAATGGAAAGAATGAAGGAAGAAGGAAGAGAGAAGAAAACAAAAATGGAAAAAAAAAACACCTCCCGTGGAATTAGAAAACTAAGGTTATTCTCTCTCAATACTGCAGAGTGAGTGTATGACCCTAATCTGCTCTGTTTATCTCTATGGTAGTCAGTTCATGTTTCTGGAATGTAATCTACAGAGGTTGTACTGTTGACTTTCACTCATATATATTTCTAGTTTTATGAATCACATATAAAGCCCTAGGATTTGTTCTCTAATGGACAGAAGTGAGTCAAATGGGAAGTAGTTTATTATGTGCTAAAGAATTATCCAGGAAGCAATTTACCATATTTTCTTTATCTGTCTTGAAGGGCATCTTTTATATAATTATTTAAATGGACACAGTAATAAAAAGCAACACTCAAATAATTTTATCTGTCCAGTTGTAATTATATCTTAGGTCTACAGAAATATTTTGACAGCAACAGATTTATTAAATATATATCAACATAAGCTTTTCTCTTTAATGCATCAAGAAAGAGATTGGTTAGAAAAAGAATACATATCCGGTGATAGGCTGTCTACTCACAATTTAGTTTACTGAACTTAACAGTGGTTTAATTCCTCTTCAGAATTTCCATTCTCTTCTTAAATGCAATTGCAGAAAATTTGCCATTATTAAATTTCCAACAACACTAAATCTATTTCTTCATATATTTAATGAAATTTAGTGGCATTGGCTTCATCATTCAAACCATAATATTAATATTTATCTTCCTTTCAGGGTTTCTGGGAATGTATAATTTATTGAAATATAAGTGATTTGTCTTAATTACTATTGATTTGTGGAAAGGTAGCTCAACTTTTCTGCTGGCAATGCAATTTATTGCATTTGTTAACACAAACAGTAAGATGTAAATAATGTATACATGAAACATTTCAAAGAAATGAATAGCTAGTATCCTACCAAGCTTCACCTTGTCAGAATTAGTTTATAGAAGGGTTACAAATGTTAGCAATAAGAATGCTAACTGTTTTTTGAGTCATCAGCAACACATACTAGCAAAGGATCACAACATATGAGCAAAGGATCAAAAGAGATGGATGATGAATGATCAAATTAAAATCCTTCCCATTTTTAGAGTAAATAGTTCTCACTCTAGGATAGTTTATACATTCACTCCTTTTTTGCAAAAATCAGTGTGCTTTAAAAGTCTAAATGCAAGTTTGCTAAACACTGCAAGCTTAGACAATGATGTTTTAACTTCCCTCTTTTCCTAACATTTATAATAAAAGAAGTAAACATATATTAAATTCTTAATAATAACCTCTTGGATACTCTCTCGGATCAGTCATGAACTGATTTGAAAACACACACACAGTTTCCCGTGGATTTGACATAGGATTAAAGTATATGGATGCCACAACAAAACCAGCCATATACAAAGAGATGAAGAGCTTACTATGCAATGAGACCTACACTTCTAAGCAAGAGGCAAGATTTGGTTACTAAAAATTCAGCTTTGTTGAGAGTAGACATACTTTACTGAGACTCAGATTTCTGAAATACAAATTATTATAGTGAATAAAAGGCTTTCCACTGATTCATGAGATTGTTTCAACTGCTTTAGTAAGCTCATTGAATATATTGACTCATTAATTTTATTTAACTAAAAATAATTAAGATAGTATTATATATAGAAATCAGCCTCCTAGCACACCTAACCTCCTGAAAGTCTTGTAACCTAGAAAAATATAGAAAAGCTGCCATACTAGTTATTCACAGAACTAATTTTATTGCATATACAAAATCAGAAGACTATTTAAAGGACAATGAATACAATATCTGAAGCTCATTTGAAAGAAGTAGCTTTTGAGACATTTTTATGCCAATCACTGACCTTCACTTGATGTTTATTACCAAAGAAAGATTTCAACCTTTTTTTTTTTTTAAATGTGGTTGGGGCACCTAGGTGGCTCAGTCAGTAGAACATCTGGCTCTTGATTTTGGCTCAGGTCATGATTCCAGGATTGTATGATGGAACCCTGCATAGGGCTCTGCACTGAGCATGAAGCCTGCCTAAAATTCTCTCTCTCTCCTCTCCTCTCCCCAGCACACACATGTGATAAAAATAAAATTTTAAAAAATTGTGGTACAATGCATATTATATAATATTTATTATCATAATTACTTATCATTCAGTAGTGTTAAGTACATTTATGTTGTAGTAAACAACATATCTCTTTGAGACAGTGCTTTCAGATCTTTTTGGTGTGTGTGTGTGTATATATATATATATATATATATATATATGTAGAATTGCTGGATCATATGGTAATTCTATTTTTTTGGAGTAATTACCATACTGTTTTTCACAGTGACTGCATCATTTTACATTCCCACCAGCAGTGCCCAAGGTTTTTAAATTATTCCACCTTCTCACTGACACTTGTTATTTTCATTTGTTGTTATAGTTGCTGTTGCTGTTGTTTTGATAACAGCCATCCAAATGGGTGTGATAGATACCTCATTTGGTTTTGATTTGCATTTACCTAATAATTTGTGATGTTGAGAATCTTTTTGGGCTTATTGATCATTTGTATTTCTTCTTTGGAGAAATTTCTGTTCAAGTCCTTTTCCCACTTAAAAACAATTTTTTAGTAGGTTTTTTTCTTGATAGAGAGAGAGAGAGAGCAAGTGGAAGAAGGGCAGAGAAAGACCCATGGAATCTGAAGCAGGCCCAGGTTCTGAGCTGTCAACGCAGAGCCCGACAGACTCAAACTCACTAACCTTGAGATCATGACCTGAGCCATGTTTAACCAACAGAGACACCCAGGCTCCCCCTTTCCCCACTTGTTAATCAAATTGTTCATTATTGTTTTGAGTTACGTGAGTTCTTTATATTTTCTGGACTTTAACCCTTTATCAGATATACAACTCTCAACCATGAGTTTACTTTTTTACTCTGTTGATGTGTTTTTTTGATGCATGCAAGTTTTAAAATTTGGTGTAGTCTATTATCTATTTCTGTTTTGGTTGCCTATGCTTTTAGTGTCTTATCCTAGAAATCATTGCTAAATATAATCTCATGAAGGTTTTCCCTATCTTTTTTTTTAAGTGACATATTTTATTTCTTGGTAAAGTTTCTCTTTATTTTTAAGTGACATACAAAAGATTGTATAAGGTCTTTATGAACAATTCACAGAATAATAATTAATTGTTCATTGCCAGTTAAGAAAGAGCTTTGTAAACATCTATGACCTATCTTAGATGTGCACTCTATATCCCTTCCAACATGCCTTCCTCTGAATTAATACTAGTCTCAGTCAGTTACGTGGTGAAAAGACTTTTTTTTTTCAAATTTACAGATATTACCTCTTCATTGCATTTTTAAATTAAAATAAGATTTTTATTCTAATAGATTTGACTTATCCATTTTTTTCCTATAGAGTATATATGTATTATAGCTTATTAAATGAATCTGTACTCTAAGGTCACAAAGACAGTTTTTCTACATTTTCTTTGAAAATATTTACTGGTATGCCTTTTACATTTAAGTTATTTTATCCATTTGGGGGTGACAGGGTGGCTCAGTAAGTTAAGCGTCCAACTCGGTTTCAGCTCAGGTCGTGATCTCATGGTTTGTGGGTTTGAGCCCCATATTGGGCTCTGTGCCAACAGTACAAAGCCTGCTTGGAATATTCTCTCTCTCTCTCCCTCTCTCTGCCCCTTCCCAGCAACCCCCCCTCTTCCCTCTCTCTCCCTTTGTCTCAAAATAAATAAACTTAAATAATTCTCTAAGTTCTTTTATCCATTTGGGATTTATTTTTATTTTTAAGTATAGTGTGAGAAAGATATGCATTTTAAGAGTTCCAGTATGGATAACCAAGTGTGCCTAGATTATTTATTTAATCTCTTCTCTAAAACGTCTTTGTCATACAATGGGTTTGAATATATGCACATGTTTATTTCTTGCTGCTCTTTCTTGATTCACTATTATATTGTTTCCAATCCTCCAACAATGCATTGCTTTTTTAATTATCATACTTGCATACTATTCTTTTGATACAGAGTAATACTCCCAACTGAGTTCTATTTTTTGAACTTCCATGAAAAATTTAAACTCAGTTTATCAGTCTAATGAAAAAAAATTCTGTATTTTGAGTATAATTTGGGGAAATTGACAGATTAGTTTCTGGAAAATGTGCATGTTTTACAATATTGTCTTCCCATACATTAACATGAAATGGCCATTACTGTTTACCTAAATATCACTGGCTGCTGAGTCAAAAAAAATATCCTCCTTTAGACAATAAAAATAAATATTTTAATATTATATTAATATTTAATTTAATAAACATATTTGTAGGAATATAAAATAATATAATAAATAGCAAATGGCCTATCATCCAGAGTTGTATTGGATTTATTTAATGAACAGTAACAGATTTTTTTAACTGAAAAGAAAAACAAAACTATCCATTTTTGAAGGTCTAATTATGTTGTACAGCTGTGCTATATAGTGTTATTTAATCTTCACAATAACTTAAAAAGTATCTATTACAACAACCTGTAAAAGTTGCAGATGAAACTTTTGAGTCATATATAATAAATAATATGTTCAGAGTCACTGAGTTACCAAGGTGGTTCTATGATTTGAGTCAGGGGCAGATTCTAAAGGACATCATTTTTTTCAAAATTAAACCAGAAATTCTTTACCACCTTCAGATTAATAGAGGTAGGTATCCATTGGCTGTGCATAAATCAAAGTAAAGGTCCAGTCTTTAACCTTTACTTTTGGTGTTTTATTGTTTATCAGTCTGAATATGACTTTTCTAGTTGTATGTTAATATTATTATGTTATATTAGTATACTAATATGTCATTTATTAATATTTTGACATGCTTTCTCTAACTGTATATTAAGTTGTTCCTTAAAATTAATGGACAGAAAGCCAACAACACTTTGTGAAAATGATATGTCTTTGTGGATCACATTTACTTTTGGCAGAAAGAGAAGCAATTATGGAAGCAGTAGGTTTAAGAACATATGTAATACTTTGTGCTTGTTTCAAGTTCATGATTTGATAATCTGTGTCAAAATAGTAAGCTGCAAAGAAAGTCTGTTAGGCAAGAAGTTTATTTTCTTTTATTTTTAGAAACCATCAGTATAATATATATAATAGTACACATGTATAGTTCCATAGTTAATTAGCCTTTTTTTATCTGAATGATTACATCGTATAGTTCAGAAATTGGCTGATTTTTAGAGGTGAAAATTTCTCATCATCAAACTGATCAGGGGACTTTAAATCATCCATTATACCTTCAGAGATAGTTTTAACGGCAATTTGAAAAGTTGGTGGATTGGCCATTATGAAAGTAAGATTCGTGAAAAATATTAAAGTTTCCAGCACCAAAGTTTCAAGAATATTCACAATGCACGGGCTGTTATAGGATCATCATTATGTCAGTAACCTATGCTTTTTGCTTCACACACATCTCAACTAGATTATCTATTTTTAAAGAAAGCATTTGGTCTCATTTCTGAACTAAATGTATAGAATATTGCTGAATATCAACGGGTGTGGAAAGGGTGGAAGATGGGAAAATCTAAGAAGAAACTTTTTCCTCTAATTTTTGGCTCCCAGCTAAATGTCACAGCTGCACTAAATGGCAGGTGAAGAGATATAGTTTTCATGCAAGACAATCTTTTTAGCTGATGAATTTTCCAAGATTGAATCTTGTCATTGCAATACACCTCAGATGTTACAGAATGGATGGAGTTTTAACATTAATGGAAAAATTCCTCTATATCTAAGCGTTCTTTAATAAGTACTTGCAAAGAAAGGCTTTCAAACATGTTCTACCATGGTTTTAGATTCTGACATAGCCCTTATGAAAGAAGTAAGCCTTGGAGCACTGTTCAGAGATGAGTGTTTAGTGGTGAAATAAACTAGAAAAGGCAGGCATTGCTTCTATGTGTTTATGAATGGGAAAGTGGAGTGTTATTTTAAATTAAATGAAAGAATATATATTGTATAGCTTGAGTTCTGTACATCATGATATAATGTGTATACATGTGTTTGTGTATGTATATATCATGATGTATATAATCTTTTGTTTTATATCTTTTAAAAAGTTAAACATGAACATAAAATATTTAGAAAGCACAGATAAATTGTATCAAAAATTATGCAAAAATTTATCCCTCACACTTGAATGTAAACACTATTTATGTATTGATATCTTACAGTCACTTTATACCTTTTATCAGTTATTGATAAATCATAAGCCAATCAGAAAAGAGTTATTTGAATAAATAATTGTTGCATTTATCCTGCCAGATAAATATCCAATAAAACTAAATAAGCCGATGCTTGCAAATTGTGTTCTTACAAATTTGGTTCCATAGTGTCTGATGCCTTTCCTCCTTGTGAGAGTAGACTATTTAACCTGAAATTTGAGTGTCTTCTGGTTTATAAGAGTTCTGTAACTTTGCCCCTGTTTTTAGGAAAGGCTCCTGTAGCCATAGTTGTATATATATGATCTCACAAGTGGTAAACAGGATCAGAAATCGGTAAGATTTTTCAAAATTGAGTAAGAGTCTCTTTTTCAATAATTGTAGCACAAAATAGATAGTGAAAGAGAGAAAGAGGAAGAAATCACTCTCCATGGCCCATACAAGTGTATTATGAGCTCCTGTGTCTTGACTTACAGTTCAGGGAGGAGAAAAAGATGATCCCAAGAGTAAAGAGAAGTAGTGTGAGGAATGGAAAAGGTATGATGCCAGAATTTCTAGCAGCTCTCCAGCTTCAAAGCACAAGTAACCCAACCCTACACAAAATTTTAGTTTAAAGTGTGTAAGTAGGTTCTAATTATTTTTGTTTTATGCTTTCAAATATAGCTTAATACCTCCATAAAATCTATTTTCTGATGCTTCAGCTATCCTGGGATGTGGACACTTGACACAGGTAAAATATCACTCTTGAGAACCATTTAAGTTAAGTAATGAGCTCCCCAGCAAACCCTGGTTGGAGGTGGGTAGGTGGGAAAGCCATCTTGATACTTTAATATCAGAATATCTGGCAAGTTTTAATTTATCCTATATATATTTATTATCATTTATCGACTAGCTTATTTTTTTCTTTCATGAATTTATTCGTTGAATATAGGGTGATGTTCTACAATCTAGCCAAATTAGCCAAACCAGTACCTGCTTCACTTCTGGACATCTGTTCATTTCTTTTTTGTAATAAACCTACCTCTCTGCCTGTTGCTGTCTAGCTAGTCTTGTGTGTATTTTGTTGTCCTTGACTCATGGAACAACTATAAGCATGTCCAATAAAAAGGAAGGAGTGTAAGGAAAGTTAATATATTTGTTAAATTTCAGCATATTCCATTTGGTAGTTTTTGGAGTGTTGCAAATTTCTTTTTTATTTAAATTGTTTAGTAAATGCAACAGAAGTCAAAAATACCCAGGCTTTTACTTAAAATTTTATTTTCACAATTTGAGAATAGTGCAAAGGAAATGGGATTTAAAACAGGTTAAACTTTGTTTAATCTTAGCTGCTCCATTTATCTCTCTGTGGCCTTGGAATTTTATTATCATTGCTGAACATGAGTTCCCTACTCATACTTCTCAGAATTCTTGGAGGATTCGAAGGGTGTTTGGAGTTTGTGGCCCATACAAGAGTGTAAGCTGTGACAATCATTCTAATCCATTTTCTACATTATGTATAAATTAGAAGATTTAAAAACTCAGTCATATTCATCATTTTTAACATAATTTTGCTTGATTTGCCTCTTTCTTTTGTATTTAAAAAGTGACACCAAATAACATTTCTTTCTCTGAAACATTCTTTTGAAGGAACTCAGTGTTGGTTACTGTGTTACTGCTACAATACGATCTAAGTAGTGATGGCTCCCACCTTGGGCTTCAGAGAGTCTCACAAACTGTATAGTCTTGAAGGATGCTTTTTAACCCTATAAACAGACATGATGCCTTTAAAATCTTTAAGACATTTGTACTTTCCCTTTTCCATTTCTTGTAACGTTTGTGAAAGTTTAGATTATAAATTGAGCAGTCAGATAAGCTTTTACTCTAAAAAATAATGTTAAGAAGTAATTTATTTAAGTAGATTCATCTAGTACACATTTACTGGATGCTGCCTGTATATACTCTACAGATAGAAATAAACAAAGTTACATAAATGAATGATCCTGCAATTGAGTTAATTACTAAAACTAGGCCATTTATACTATACGTGCAAAGTGTGAAAATGATGAGTTTCTGCAGTAGTTTCAAGAAATGAGTGGTCTCTTGGTGCTGGCTGCCAAAGAGCCAGGAGACCATGATAGAAAAATTGCTTTGGAGAAGTTATAAAGATTATTCCAAAACAGACAAAACAGTGGGTTAAGTTAAGAGTTGACTAGAGCATGGGTAAAGTATGAATGCAAGATTCTGTGAAATGAAATAAAAATAATCGACTGACCATGTAGTCTAGAATTTGTGACCCATCACAAAATGGCACAAAACCTCTTTTCACCAAAATCAATGTTTATGAACAAAAATCAATGATATCTGCCATGTGTGAAGATAATTGACTTGTAGGAAAGTATGTATATTTGGGAGGGAGAACTAACAGTGTATTCTGTACACATCTCAGTAAGGTTTCCATACATGTCATGAGCTTGATGATTAATACTCGCATTATTGGACACTAAGCAAAGGAATATGTCACTACTTGTACATGGAGTTGTTGGGGGGGGGAAGGTCCTATAATTGCTTACTTTTTTTTCCTCCTCCAAATTGTGAAATATGAGTGACCAGTATTTTGGTCCATCAAGATATAAGCAGTTGAAGTTGATGTCAGAAAAGAGAAGTGAGAGATAAAGTACTTTTCAAAGGCCAGCTTGCTATCCCATTTAAAGTAAAATTTAGAAGAAGAAAATATTAGAGC
The DNA here is from genome assembly GCF_006229205.1 of Suricata suricatta. Taxonomy (NCBI): domain Eukaryota; kingdom Metazoa; phylum Chordata; class Mammalia; order Carnivora; family Herpestidae; genus Suricata; species Suricata suricatta. The sequence continues at coordinate 97,647,421 of NC_043703.1, forward strand.
TTGCTTAAAAACTCACACAAACAACTGGACTTAAGGACGATTGAACTCGAAGTAGCAAAATTTTTCTTAAAAAAATATGTTACTACTTTAAAAGCAATTCAACACATCTGAAAGAAGGAAGGTAGGAAAATTTAGTGGTGGCAAATGCAAAGCAGTAATGAGATGTTCTTGCATAATGTAGTAAAAATCCTTTTATAGAAAATCAGAAATTACCATTTTTGAAATATAGAAATGTCTTTAAAACTTGACAGCACTATCATTACCTCAGAAAAACATATAGAAGCTTCCATGAGAATAATATTTAAATACCATAGAGGAGAGACTTTTGAAACTTTGTTGCTATTCTGTAGTAAGTTGTATACAATTACAGTGAACTATATGACACACTTTCATATGCCCTGTCATGTCACCTTAAGTTAAGATGTTTTTGTTTTTGACCTAGCAAATCTCTAATGATATTGGGAAGGCTAACTAACTATAAAAAAAATAGTTGATGACTTTTTTTTTAGAACTTACAAACTCCATGGGGCACCTGGGTGGCCTAGCCAGTTGAGTGCTTGGCTATGGCTGAGGTCATGATCTCACAGTTTGTGGGTTTGAGCCCCGTGTCAGGCTCTGTGCTGACAGCTAGCTCAGAGCCTGGAGCCTGTCTTCGGATTCTGTGTCTCCCTCTCTCTCTCTGACCCTCCCCTGCTCATGCTGTCTCTCTCTCTCTCAGAAATAAATAAAACATTAAAAAATATACATATAAAATCGCAAACTTCTGTCATCTATCTGTTCATAACTTCTGATCCTTTATTATTAGCTCATCATCTTTCTCTTTCCTTTTAGCAGCCTATAAACTCCTGTAATTTTGTTATCAACAATATCAGATGAGTGCATTTATATCATAATTATTTAGGGGGAATATATAAAAGGCAAAGAAGTGAAACTGGGGCACTAGATGTAAGTTTTTGTACTTTGTGCCTCTTGATTGTGTTAAGACTGCTGGCCTTTATGGGCGCCTGAGTGGCTTAGTTGGTTAAGCGTCCTACTTCCGCTCAGGTTATGATCTCACAGTTTGTGAATTTGAGCCCCACATCAGTCTCTGTACTGATGGCATGTGCTCTCTCTGTCTCTGAAAAATGAATAAAAACATTAAAGCAAAAGCAAAACAACAACAAAAAAATGACTGCTGGCTTTTTTTTCAATAGTTGCAACACAAATGAAAAGAACACATAATACTTTTCTTAAAATGTAGGACTTTTTCCCTTTGTATTTCACATCTAACCTTAGTGTAAATTTAGAGACAGACATCTGAAAATCAGGAAGAGGAAGAAAAATACAGGATGACCATGATTCCTTTGTGTTAGAATGTTTTGGGGCCATGGTTCTCAACCAGGGAGAGAATGCACATTTCTCTTCTGAGATTTTCACACTACATATGGTCTCCTTTATTTACCTTGCTTAAGGGCTAGTTAGTGCATTTATTTATTTATGTTATTTATTTATTTATTTTAGTCTATTTATTTTTTGAGAGAGAGAGCAGGGAAGTGGCAAACGAGAGGGAGAGGGAGAATCCCAAGCAGCCTCAGCACTATCATTGCAGAGTCTGATGCATGGCTCGAACTCATGAACTGTGAGATCAAGACCCGAGCTAAAATCAAGAGTAGGACACTTAACCAACTGAGCCACCCAGGCACCCCAGGGTTATTTAATGCTTTTTTTAATGTTTTATTTTTGAGCGAGAGACAGAGAGAGAGAGAGAGAGAGAGAGAGAGAGAGAGAGAGAGGGAGAACAAACAGGGGAGGGGCATAGAGAGAGGGAAATACAGAATCTAAAGACGGACTCCAGGCTCTGAGTTAGCTGTCAGCACAGAGCCCAACCAGGGGCCCGAACCCACGAACCATGAGATCATGACCTGAGCCAAAGTTGGATGCTGAACTGACTGAGCCACCCAAGCGCTCCTATTTAATGCTTTTAAAAAGAAAACTTGAATGAATTCTCTAAAACTTGAATGAATTAGCTAATAAAAAGAGAGAAAGAGAGAGAGAGAGAGAGAGCGAGAGAGAGAGAGAGAGAGAGAGAGAGAGAGAGAGGAACCAAAACCTAAAGGAAAATCCTTTTGTTCCTGTTTTGGCAGTTTAGAAACTCATAATAATTTAAAGTTTACCAATTTTGAAAGTAAGATTTTAGATTTAATACTAATGTCTATCTTGTAAGTCCACATTTGTTTTGTGTATTAAGGTGAGGAAAATAAGTTTGGTAAATCTCTTAAGCAGTACATATGGAATTCATTGTAGGCATACTTTTATTGTCTGCCTTGTAGAGCATTCAATAACTAATTAACCTCACCTTTAGTAACTGATCTGGTGGACAGTCAGAATGAAAATGTAAGCCAGTTAGTTATTTTTTATGTATTTGTTTTGTTAAGGTGTGTATTCGTTTGTGTGTGTGTGTATATGTGTGTGTGTACATGCACACAAGTGCATGTAAGTGCAAAGGGAAAACAAGAGAGAACCTTGGATTATCAAAATAAGTGTGTATATTAGATGTTTCCTTTAAAATATAAATCAGCAACAAGAAAGCTACAAAGATGTTGGCTCTGGATATAACAGAACATATATGAAAATAAGACCTAATAAAATGCAGTCATTTAAAATAATTGTGATTCATTTTTGCAAGAGTATTGGAGGAATTTCAAAATCAGGTTAATATGGAAAACAAAGTAGAAAGGTCACTAAAAATGTAAACTAGAGTAAGTCAATCATTTGCACCGAGAAGGAGAGACAAAGTATTGAGAACAGTGAGCTGGAAGCTACCTACCATATGAGGTAGTTTCAGGCTTTTAAAAACTTATCTTCGAATTTAAGGTGTGATATATTGCATCACAAGACAACTACCAGTCATTATGCTAAATGTGTGCAGTGTGTATTAACATAATATCCAGTCATTTTTATTAGTCATCATATATATGTAAACTGTGTGTCAGTCTCACATTTTGGGGGATATTCTTATATGGAAGATGCTAACGATTAAAGTTAGAACTGCTTCATAAGAGGAAAAGGCAAATTTATGTCCTGATACTGAAAGATATGTTCAAAGATGGCCATCAAACAAAAAGATGCAAATATTAGCTCTAAATTTCAATTATTCTTTACCACACACAAAAGTAAGGGTTACTAGGACAGTGCAGGCTTGTCTCACTTTCAAAAGTCTATCGCAATTGGGACCCACAGGTCAAAGAAAGACTCTTAACGTCAAGTACTTTGAATAAACTTCAGAGGCAACTGCATCCAGCAAACTTGCATGTGACAAATGTTAGAGATGACTGAAGATACATAAAACTTCTTAGGAAGGATATCAATCAACTGATTTCTCCCAAAGACATTGATAAAAATCACAGGGATAAAAAATTCCATCTTTAGTGACAGCTGTTATTAAGTTTGTCAAGAATAACCAAAGAGAGTAAATGAGAGTGATATGTGGCTATCTTGTCTCTTTCTCACTGACATTTTTGTCTGCAAAGTAGCAAAAAAATAGTTGAATACAGCCATTAGAATTAGAAAGTCCTTGAAAAAAAATTGTATGAATTTGGGAGGAAGAAAATTAGTGCCAGTATATACTTAGAAGACATAACCATGGTAACTTGACCCCAGGATTGTAGGGTTTATTATATGATACTCTATTTCTGTTTCTACTTGTTGCAAAGCCTGTGATCAGCAGCATTAAATACTGCTTGGTCTACCAATGTATATTCCCATCCTGAGATAACCACAGAAGGAATAATTTCAGCAGTGGGTCAGGATGATGAAAACCAACATCTGAATATATATTTTCTCAATAAAAAATAAGGATATTCAAAAAAACTTCTACTCTATGAATTGCAATAACAGGTATCAATGATATTTCAGAAATTATGCTTTATTATAATTAGCAACAAGTGAATAAAACATATCCTATATCTTCTGTCAGAAAACTGATATCCTCCAAAAGGTCAGGTGAAGGAGAGGAATTAGTGCTAAAATTCAATCCATGTATCCCATGTATCCACTAGCATAATTCCTGCCTTTCTCAAGAAGATGGCCTAAAGCCAGGAACTAAGTCATTCATTGACATAATTAATCTCACCATTCCAAGGTCCTATAGCCAAGTTATGATGTGATGGATACTTGCTTGGCTTGAATTGCCTACGAAAACTTTGAGCTCTTAGTACTCCCTCATAACTAATTTCTCCCTTTGCCTGTGTCAGGGGATCAAAAATAGTACAAAAGACGGTTAGGAGCTGGAAATAGTAGTCTGCATATCCAGTTGCAATGTTAAGAATAGGAAACAGAGAGAGGCCCTTGTTCTCTTTCTCTTCATCTCTAAAAATGGAGCTCCAAAGCCTCTTGGGTCTCTTTGATCCAGAAACAGTGGATTCTGTGGAATTCTCAGGAAGAATTCTATAATCTCGCACCCGACCATTCTCCAAAGAAAATATCAAGGGCAAGAGACTTGCATAGACAGCGTGAAGGTTTCAAACAAAATTAAAAACTAGAACTATCATCCTATCCAGCAATCCCACTTGAGTGTATTTATCCAAAATGATTGAAATCTGGATCCTAAGGAGATCTCTTTCACTCTTAGGTTTAATACAGCATTATTCACAATAGCCAAGATATGTATGTAACCTGAATATCTATTGACAGTTGAATGGATAAAGAAAATGTGGTATGTGTACAGGGAATATTATTGGACCTTAAAACAGAAGGGGGTTCTGTCACACTCTACAACATGGATGAGCCATGACAACTTTATGCTAAGTGAAATAAGGTAGTCATAGGGCAACAAATGCTACATAATCACCCTTATATGAGGTATCTAAGATAGTCATATTTATAAAATCAAAGAGTGGAATAATGATTATCTAGGGACTGGGAACAGGAAAAAATGGAGAGTGACTAAAAAATAGGCACAAAGTTGTAGTTAAGTAATATGAATAAGCTCCCAGAATCTGCTTTACAACATTGTATCCTTAGTCAACAATAATATATTGTACACTTAAAAGGTTTTAAAAAGGTAGATCTCATATCAAATGTTTCTACCAAAATAAAATATATTTTTAAAAAAAACACAACCCAAAAAGTACAAAAGGAAAATATATTTCAGGTTACAAAGAGAATTCAAACTTCAGAAAGAAAACAGGAAATAGGCTTACAGGTCATTTTTCTGGAATGGGAGATACCAGTAACAATGCCTTTACTTATGGGAGAACATTGTGATAAAGTTACTAAGCTTTTTGATATATGGAATGATACCACTTGGTCATTTTTATATTAGGGTCTAATACGTATGTATATTCATTCATTGAACACTTATCTATGGTACTCCTTTTATTTATTTTTAAAAATGTTTTATTATTTATTTTTGAGACAGAGAGAGACAGAGCATGAGCAGGGAGGGGAAGAGAGAGAGGGAGACACAGAATCAGAAGCAGGCTCTAGGCTCTGAGCTGTCAGCACAGAGCCCAATGCGGGGCTCGAACCCACAAAAGTGAGATCATGACCTGAGCTGAAGTCAGAGGCTTAACTGAAGTGAGCCATCCAGGCGCCCCTGTGGTACTCCTTTTAGAAACAAGATTCCAAATATAAAGGTTAACAGGTTTGGAAAAGTCTCTGCTTTCTAATATTTATAGTCTAGTGGAAGAGAGATATAAACAATTATTAGAAAAATAAAGAAAAATAATTACAGATGGCAAGAATCGCTATGCTGGCAACAAAACCATGTTTGCTGTCATAGAGAATAAAAGGAAGTAGAAAGCTAATTAGAATATGACATTTAGGGAAAGTCTCTGAGGCAATGATATGTAAATTGATACCTGAAAGGTGAGGTGGGTGAGTAGTGTCAAGTATATTTGAGAAGAATGGTTTTGACAGAGAAAACAATGTGCAAAATACCTGAGGCAGGAAACTCTCCAGTGTAGACAGAGGACAGTACAAAAGAGAAAATACAAGCTCAGTGAGGTTGGGCAATAGGGATACTGTGGATGAATAACTTCTGATGCCATAGTCCTACAATCGAAAGATTGCTGATCTTCCCATGTATGCTAGCTCACAGACATTTTTGGGTATTATTTTTGATTCCTCATCCTTGACATCTACTATCCATATATGAAACTCTTAAATTTCATTTTAAGAAATATCTGACACAAGGCTTTCTAATTTGATCTGAAAATTTCACAATCACTTTCAGTTTATAGTTAGATATGATATAACTTATTAGGGCAACTTAAAATATCTAATAGGATGTAAACCACAAAGCATAACTTACAGACATATATTTCTTATTTAAAAAAAAAATTCCATTGGTGGGTCATAGGCATCTAAAGCAATGAGATGTCACGAAGGGAACAGCAACCTTGTTGTTGTCTACTTCTCTCTTTTCAGTTCTAATCAAAACAAAGGTTCAGTTACCTTATTGACCAGGATCTGCCCCAAATGTCATTTGCTTCTGGGTACAATGGAGTTAGAAGGTTATATCATTAAAACTGCCTATACCTTTATAACATCAAGTTGTAATACAAATCCAACAGCCTAGCCTGAGCTTTCAATATATTCATAGAGTTGTAGGAAACTTAGTAGGGCCCCTATATTTTAGTACTAAAAAATTAAAAAATTAAAAGTATAACTAAAATAATAATTGTTACAGGGGTGGGGAGTATATGGAAAATGGCTATAACTTCCTTTATTTTTTTGTTAACTCCCCAGAAATGAAAAAGAGTTTTCAAGTTCTTTAACAGTTCTGTTGAGTTTTCACCACATGAAATAATGAATTCTTCCTTTTTAGGAAGAATTTTTCCATCACTGTGAGACATTGGAGAGAAAAAAGAATGTAGAAAAAGTAAGGCATTCATGGAAATAACATGTAATTAATCAGATTCCAACATTGTGATAGCTATGTAACTTACCCTAATTACGTGACCACTGAGAGGAGATTAGGAAAGTACGATATTGGATAAGAGGGCAATAGGAGACACACACAAAAAAACAGCTCAAGTAAGTTGCAGTGTTTGGATGTGTTGAAACTCACTGTCTTCCTTAATAAAATCAAACTGAGGCTACTCAGTGCAGCAAAGGAGAGAGGATCACCATATGGGAAAGACAGTTGAATCTAGCGTTCCCAAACAAGGTTTACTTCCCTCTGAGGCTCTGCCTTCTACTGCTTCAGACCCATGTGACCTTGAATGAGGTACTTAGTTTTCTGTTCCCCAGGTTTCTCATTTTTTAATAAATTAATGTGGTTGATAAAATTAAGGGAGATACAACTTAGAAGAATTCCCACAATATTTTAACTATGATTTTTAATATTGTTGCTACAACAACAGGCATGAGGAGAGACGCTTGTTCCTTTAGTGTTCCTCCTTACATGGTCACTTGAATATTTTTTCCAAACAGTCTGTAACTGAGAGATGTTAGAGTGGATCATTTAAGCCAAACTTTACTGAAGTCTCAGAAATAACAGCAGAGAAAACACTGAACTATTATATGTGATTAGATCTTTTGGCTTATAAAAGGGGTGTCTCATCATCCATTTGGGCTCCTTATATCTAGCTGCTGGTCATGAAAACATAGAGAAAATCTTCATAAGTTTATTTCTAAATAATCTTTAGAGGGATTTTAACTCTTCAAAATTCAGATGCAAAGATAGGGTTTACAAAACACAGAATTCCCTGTTTAGCTGTTTGATGTATCTTTAATACAATTAAAATATTAAAAAAATAAAATTTCTGATTCCTCTTTCAAGACTTCTTGATTCCATAGATGACAAAGAAAAATGTTTTCTCTCATTTCTAAGGGAGCCCACCATAACCTGTGGGTCAGGCTCTTACCCTATAGCTGCAGACAGGCACTGTTGTACAGACATGGCACTTGTACAATTTGAGTTACCTTTACTGAATTCCTTTCACAGGACAGCAAAAGAGGGGCAGGATTTTTATGGAGCAGGCTATTGCAATGGGGAATCCTTGCAGAGCAAACTAAAACTAATCAGGCAAAACCTTTCCCCTTACTGACAGGTTGAAATGTAAGGAATGTCTAATATCCACCTCTCTGGACTAAGAATGAACTCTATGCTAAAATGCTTTATTATGACTTCAGCCATAAGTATAGCGAATTTAATCCAAGTCAGTTTATTAGTTAGTAAGAGTCCAGATGGAAAGGCAAGATGTGCCAGGAAAGTCTTCTAATGGATTGTGATCCAGGCCACGCCCTCCTTGCTTTGAAGAAGACTGTGGTAAAATATTTTGGCTAAATAGAGGACAGCAGAAGTCAAGCATTGTAGCCAATAAGGCAGAGGGCTGATGGAGAAAGGTTGCCTCAGGGTAGCTAAGATTAGAGAAAAGTCTGTGAAAAGCTCTAGTTTATAATCATTAATGAAGTGAGAGACTGAAACTATCAACAGACAGATGGCAAAAGCTGAGAGAGCTAGACAAAATTTAAATGACCAAACCTTTTAAACATTCCTGCCCCAAATATTTCTACAGATCAGAGTGGCCATGAATGTGGAATTAAACAAACAAACAAACAAACCTAGAGTTGCAATAGAAAAGACACATTAGGATAAGCGTCGCATACAGAAAAAAGAATCTCCAATGCGATTATTCTTTCACCTCGTATCTGTTCAGAAAAGGGGGAAAAAGAATAATGAGAGAGGATGAAGCAGGAGACTGTCCTCTGGAGCTAAAAGTATTTATAGGTAACCCTTTGGAGAACACAGTGGTAGAGTGGCAGGGTTAGAAAGTGCAAGTCCTTTTACTCTGATGACATTCAGGAGAAACTGAGGGCGCTGCCACCTGGCTAGCACTTAAGTACTGTAGTGAACTTAGGTATTCACAATTGAAAATGAGTAATGAGCCTGCATTAAAAAGATAACTCTGCTCTCTGTGTAATATATAAAAGGAGGTAATGAAATTAAATCCTTGACCATCTTATCCAGATTGTGCTGGACTCAGCTATTTGCCTGGCTTTGGGCAATGACCCAGAAATTAAATGCTGTATCCACAGAGAATTAGAATTAAAACTCACCTGTGAAGTCTCTTGGAGTTCCATCCTCAAAAAGCGTGGAATTGATTAGACACACAGTGTCTACAATTGTTCATCTTCACTGTTGATTTTATACAATGTTTTCCCAGTCATTAAACTAAAATCTTTAAAAATTCTGAAATAAACTAAAAGCTAGACCATGAATTATCTGTTCCAGCTTTGCCTCTACCTGGCTATGTATCTGATAAAGTCTATTTCTCTTCCTTAAGGTCAGCCTTCTCCCTGTAAAAGAGGGCATTGGACTTAATATAACACATCTTCTCTCTTCTAAGGCTGCATGGCTCTGTATGGCCATGGTTAATGTTCACCTTATAAGGTTTTGTTTTTGTTTTTGTTTTCTTCCTACACCCTTGTCGTTAGGCAGGACCATTGGGCGTATTCTTGTCAGTGAGCTCTGAGTAGAGGTGATGTGGTTTATTTTTAGGCAGAAACATGGAAGTGTAGGGTGAGGACAGCATGAGATACTCTTATTTTGCACAGTAAACATGATGATTGTACCTTTCACATGCTTGCATTCTCAGGTGGTAGAACTTTTATTGGCCCAGGTCCCTGAGTGACTAAACAGAATAAAGTTTACCTACCAAGCAATTGAACATGTTGTATGAATGAGAAATGAATCTCTGCTGTGATAGGTCACTGAGATGTCAAGATTGTTACTACAGCATAATGTAGCCTGTCCTAAGTATTAAAAAGTCTTTAAAATAACTTCTAAACACAGCAGGTTGTCAGTCCCGTTTTTTTATTTCTGTGGTACACAGACGGTCACATTCTTAATCCTGCCTAGCGTCAGTTTGTGAAAGCAACTTATAATAGAGGTCACATGTGATTTAAAACACATTATTTAGAAAATATTTTATAGGGAAATGGATTTATATAACTAGAAGTATTGTTTGAAAATATTTATTCAGTAAATATCTCAAAAAGTATTTAATATTAAATATCTCATTAAAAATAACATACAGTCATTTTAACCATAATATATAACCATATAGTCAATAATAATAATAATTTAATAATCTTCTGTGTGATTAGTATTAATTAAAGTTCAATTTCCATGATGTTCTAAAAACTAGTAAGGCATATTTCTGTATTCTTGGAATGTAGGTATATTTTCACATGTGGGATTCCAAGACACCTTGAAATTTTAAAATATTTTTTGCCAATTTTCTTTGGAGGATATTTTAGTACTTTTCCAAAACTTAAACCTTCTCTCTTTTATTTGGGAAAAATACAGGTACTACAATTATTCCTTCCCAGCCGGCTTATGATACTTGACTTAAAAAAAATCAATAAGTGCGTTAAATACAAGAATAAAAATGGTGAGCCCCTTCAAGTCACTATATAGTAAGAAAACTTTTTCAAGCTGAAAATAAAAATTATAAAGATAATATTCCATGTAAGTCACTCAATTTAAAATCTGGACATAGTAGGTGAATTTCCCTTTGTCATATGATAAATCAATGGCAGAATTAAGACATTTATATTTTAATAAATGTTGCTCCATCCAACCCTAAAAACTGTTGTAGGACTATGTAGCCCAAAATTATTATTCCCTCTCTTCTATAGTTATGATGATGTTGCTGACAGGTGGTAAGCCCAGGACAAAAATCATAGTCTTTGCTATTTCTTCAGGCAAATTCCACTCACCCTTATGATTTCAAATTTTTCTTAACCTTTTGCAGCAGGATTAGATTCTCCAATTACTTTATAGCAGTACTTTTCTTTCCTTGTACTTTTCATAAGTTGAAATGCCTTTTTATAATTATGTAGTAAGCACTACATAAATGATTTACAATTAAGTTAACCCATTGCTTTTTTCACCTAAAATTTGTTTTAGTTTTTTGTTTTGTTTTAGGTTGCTCATTCTGATGATAAAACTGAATTCTTTTCTGAAAAATATGTGGCTAAAATTCACTTTTTTTTCACTGTTTTTCTGAGTAAGTCAGAGATAGGAAAGAAGGTAGACATATCTTCAATATTATTTTAGGATGCAGTTTTCTTTTTCCAAGGTATGTTCCCTCATAGAAGGCAATCAAAGTGGTTAATTAATGTAGTAAGTATGGAAAAGAAATGTTTAGAGTCTATTTTTCTTCCTTTCTTGTTTACATGCTTGTCATTGCCAACTCACATTAAAAACTGAATTTACATGTATTAAGCACTATATGTATATAAAATTTGTCAATATAGTTAAGCATTGTTAAATATTTTAAGGTATTTCTGACGTCAGGGAGCATTGGGTGAAATTAAGCCTTTCTCTTTTTGTCATATAAAACTTGAAGTTTCAGAATTACTTTCATAGAAGGCAATATTACCAGTTTCCTTTCTCTACTCCTCTCATTTCCCTGTTTAAAAGTCTTCCAGAACTATCCTGTGACTACAAGGCAAGTCCAGACTTCCTAGTCTAGCACTTGTCATTCTGCAAATTGAGGTCAAATCTGTTTCCCAGTGACCTACTTATACTTTCCCTAAATCAAAGTCAGTGTTCCTCCCACTTCCTATGTCTCTATGCTCGCATCATTCCCTTTTCCTTCCGTTCTTAGTTCTTCATTCTTCGTCATCCTACTTGATTTTCCATCTTATTCTACTTGAGTGCAATCACTACCTGTTCAGAAACCCTTTCCTCTCTTTTTTCCCCATCTCTGGATGAAGGTAACTTAGGCACAGCCCAATCATACACCCTCATTTGAACTTCTGTCTTAGCTGCAGTGTCCATTTATGGTTCCCCTTTTGGATTTTCACCGTACTTCGTATAATCTTTGCACATTCTGTGTACCCAATAATATATAATAAGATAAGAGCATTAAGTGTGATTGCAGCCTTTAAAAAACTAGTCTTAAATGTGTTAAAAACGAAAAACAAGAAACATTGAAAATTATCTAAAGTTTTAAAAAGTCTATTCAGCAAATGATTGGTTTGGGTATTGTGAGATTAATTTTATGAAATTTTATGAAATGGGATTTCTTGATAAGCAAAGTAATATACATAAATATTTCCCCTATTTATCACTAAAAGTACAGTAAAGGAAGAAAATGAGTTATCATTACATTATCTATCAAATTCTAACCTTTTATATGTTTGTTTTTATAAACTTAAATTTATAAGTTTAAAGCCTAATAAGGCCATAAATGCAGGTATTTAAGGTAGATATTATACAGATTCTTTATAGCTGAAAGTCATACTTGGAAATTGCATTTTTTCACATGAATCTCTGAGATTTTTAATAACTTTCTTATCTTTCAAAGTAGAATAATTAGTCATTGTTTGTTGAATTTCAATTAGAGGCAGATTTCACAAGTAATCAGGATGACATCACTTTTTCTATTTGTTCCAGTGATTATTATAAAAGCCTATCCATGAAACCCTCTGAAGAGATGAGAATATTTAATTTTACCTGCCCCGTTAGGGAAAAAAAAATCAAGTTAGGAGAATCACTAGCAATGAAATAGCAGACAAACTGGTATGAAAGGACAGTTTATCCTTTCTCAAATGATAATTTTCAGGGGAAAAGGAAAAAAGAATTTTTTGAAACTTAATGCAGTTTTTAAATGAGCACAGATAAGTGGAATTTAATTTCCTGAAAATCACAAACCTTTTTTCATAGTTTCTTTCAGGAATGACGAATACAAAAAATTATGAACTGGCATACATTTGGACAAAAAATATTTTCCTGTATTCCTTGATTAACTTACTTGAGTATTTTGATTTAATTGTGTACACATAATTAGCAATGTAATAATGCACATCAGTTTTCCTGGTGTCCTTTTTTTATGGTAGTTGTTTGGCCAGGTTAACTACCAAAAAAGGAGAGGTTGGCTTCCTACCTTCAAGGAATCTCTGTGATGACAGGCAAAGAAACTTAGTTACCACACTCCTGAGTCACACAGGCAAGTTTTCCTTGATCTAATACTTTTAAATTTGGGACAGACCCTTCAAAACTTGAAACTCCAGAGATGAAACATTTAGGCAAAAAAAGGTTTATAGTCCTTGAGATTCCATATCCACACATTCAATATCTCTCTTTCAATGCCTCTTTTCATTGATGTAAAAGCATTGGCTTAATTTGCAGAGCTGAGGACATCATTAACTGCAGCTTCAGATAAAGCATTTCAAAAAAAAATGTTCTAAAGCATAAAACTTATAGCACTCTGAAAACTTGAAACTTTTAACTTTCCCCATCATTATTCCAAAGTTCAAAATCAAAAGTGAACTTAGACTTAAAAAAAATGTTTGTCTATTCATAGAACATGATTTCCCACAAGCCTCTCCTTAATTATTATTTTATAAGTTGCATCTTTTATTGGGCAGGATGCCATTAAAGAAATCCTTAGGGAACTTACTAGCACTGTCATCCTGATCCAGGTTGAGCATCCTTAATTTTAAAGTTCACAAGCACATTTTACTTCTTAGTGTTCTCAACTTATATAAACTCAGAATTTTACATACAGTGATGAATTCCATCAGAAATGTAAAAAGTACTCACTTATAAAATACCAGTAGCCATTTAATTCTTTTTAATTGAGAATAAAATCTTAATTCACATTTTCAGATTTAAATCTGTTTTTTTTTTCAAGATCCACTGCTACTTTCCTATTCAGTCAATGTATCACAGATAGGTACAAAGCTTTCAAAGTATTGAGAATCTATTACATATTCTTTATTATGAACCTAGAGTGAGTTTCTAAACTACAAATTTGATTATATCATCCTGTTTCTGAAAACTCTCTCGTACTTATGTGTTGCTCAGGTAATGTCCACTTCTTTATAAAGGCAGCCAGATCCTTAGTGAGATGGTCCCTTTGTAAATGCCTTTAGTGAAATAATTGTCATCCACCCACCAATTCTGTCTCGAATATCTAGTAGGTGTCTAGCAATTCTACACATGCACTTTGGATGAAGTGATAGTTTTTGGAATGACTGTTGAATGGGTCATGAGACTAAAATCATCTCATCTGTTGCATTTCTAAATATATTATCCTCCATCATTAAAAAAAAATTCCCTGGTCATTTAATTAACTGTCCCTTCAAACTAGCATTACTAAAAAATACGTTTTTTTTGGTTTGTTTGTTTGTTTTTCTATATACCACCAACTCATGGGGATTTACTGAAGTCCTTCTGTTGTATTGTCAAAACATATATACATTGTGTTATTTTATTACTTTTATAAAAATTGTAACATGCATCCTTTGTAAAGTGTAAAGTTAACATATGTCTTTATCTTCCAAATGATAAAAATACACTAGAACAGCTAGGTCTAGTATACATGACATCTCATCTTGCATATTAATTTGTGGAATTTTGTTGTTTTTGTTCCTTAAATACAACCATTAGCATTCTTTGTAGTAAAGTTCTTTTGATGTAAAAATCTATCACTTACTATAATTCTGAAAATGTCTTTAGTTTTAGCTTGTTCTTGGAAGATATCTGCAATGGACATATAATTTAAGATTGACAATTATTTTTTCTCAGCTTATTGGAAATATTAACTATCTTCTGGAACCATTGTCATTAAAAAGGCAAACATCGGTCTAATTAGTATTTTTTAAAGGGGATTGTCTTTTCTGGTTGCTTTTACGATATTTAATTTTTTTTATAAATTGTGTGTCTTGTACATTTTAAAACATATTAAACATAATTATTTTTCTATTTTATGATCCCTCAAGTATTAAAAGTCCTTGTTATTGTTGTTTTCAGATGTTACTGCTGGCTCTTGTCCATTCTGCCTTCTGTTCCCATATATTTAATGATTTTTTAATTGTGGTTTCAAATTCCTTAGAATTTCATTTGTGTTAATTCTTTGATGAATAAGGTAAAATCGGTTTACTTCAAAATATGTTCATATTTGCATCGCCAGATACTTGAAGGTGGTAAATATTTCAGACATATTTTTAACCTTAAGGATTTTCAGATCAGATAATCCACCCCCACTCAGGCACTGGTTATTTAGAAATTAAGATTATGCGTTCAAATTTCATGGAAGATTTTTGGTTTTGGTTTTGGTGTTTAATTTCCCTTTTGCCCAGGGTAAAGATCAAAATGAGCAATTATCTTTTCTATATATTTAGTTTATTTCTAGTTTACCTAGGAGGACCCCAGCTTTACATAGAATCTCTGTTTAGATTCTACACTCAGCTCTGTCATTGTCTTTTGTACT
Source organism: Suricata suricatta (assembly GCF_006229205.1). NCBI lineage: Eukaryota > Metazoa > Chordata > Mammalia > Carnivora > Herpestidae > Suricata > Suricata suricatta. The sequence continues at coordinate 97,662,636 of NC_043703.1, forward strand.
TTCATCAATGACAAGTTCATTGACACTAGCATTTGAAAGAAACCCTAGGGCAAAAGCTGACCTTAATGTGAGCTTCTCTCTGACTCTCCACTTTTACTTGGCTTTGAGGCCTCTGAGTATTTATTTTTAAATTTCTCCTGAGCTCAGCAAAGATTTTAGAGTATTTTGTTTTAATATATTTTAGCTAGCATTATTAGCTGTTTTGGCAGGAGGTATATACAGGTTATCTCTTTAGTCATACTTCAGAAAACAGAATTTTATCCTTAGTGCATCCTTGCTGTAATCTTTTGCCTATCTATATGGAACTCCCAGTGGCAATAAATTCTTTAGAAAATGGACACTTTCTAATCTAAGATTCATTTGCTTTCTGTCTATTCTGATACAGTTGACCAAAATAATCCCACTTAAATTTCTTCTTAGGTTTTCACCACAATACTCTTATTACCTTCCATAATTCTGAATCATACTTCTTAGATTTATTTACTGACTCATTTTTTTCTGTGGACTCCTTTATTTTGTTGTTCCCATGGGTGATGATTAATTTTATGTGTCCATTTGCCTAAAGTGTACTGCTCAGTTAAGGTCAAACACTAATGTAGATGTTGCTGTGAAGATAAGTTCTAGATGTGATTAATATTTAAATTAGTAGTTCTGAATAAAGTAGTAGATAGATATTTGTTACACCTTCATAATGTAGGCTGGGCTCACCCAATCAGTTGATGTTTGCTCTAAGGGAAAAGACTGAGCTCTTCCAAAGAAGGCATTCTGACTAGATTGCTTTCAGATTTAGGACTGCATCATTAAATCTTGCTAGAATATCCAGTCCAAAGGTCAACCCTACAAATTAGAAACTAGCTTGTCCTCACAATCACATTAGTCAACTTTAAAAAATTATTTAAATTTGTATTTAGTAATTCAATTACAATTACTTTTTAAAATATATATATACACATATATACATATACATATATACACACACACACATACATATGTGTGTGTGTGTGTGTGTATGTGTGCATGTGTGTATAATTTGTTTCTCTGGAGGATCCTAATACAGATTTTGGTACTAGAAAGTAGGGTTCTGTTGTAAGAAATATCTAAAACTATAGACCTGGGTTTGGAATTGGTTAATGGATTGAGGCTAGAACAGTTTTGAGGAGTATGATTTAAGAAAAACAAAACAAAACAAAAAACAAAAACAAAAAACCTAGATTGTCTTGAAGAGGTTGTAGAAGCATGGAATTCAAAGGAGATTCTGGTAAAGGGTTTAGGAGGGGAAAAGAGAGCTATAGAGAGAAAACTTCTGTTCCCTTAGAGGATACAAATACTATCCTGAACCTCAAATACAAATGTTAAATGAGCTTCTGATGAGGTTTCAGATAGAAATGAGGAACATGTTATTAGAAACTAGAGAAAAGAAAGTCATTGATATAAACTGGCAGAGAACTTGTCCAAATTGTGTTTTAGTGTTTTGTATAAAATAGAATTTTTAAGCAACGAATTTCAATATTTAGCTGAGAAGATTTTTAAGCAAAATATTGATGATGCAGCTTGGTTTTCCTTGCTCCCTATGGCAAAATTTAGGAGGAGAGAGAGAGAAATTGGAGAACTGTTAGATAATAAGAAACTAGCACTTGATGATCTGGAAGGTTCCAGAGAGTGTGCTCTGGAAACAGGACCCTTCGCTAAAGAGAATATCGGCCATTCCAGGAAAAGATGGGTTGAGAGATGCTGTTATCCAGGAAAGATCTGTCAAGGAGCTCTTGCTTAGTGTCTGGAGCTTGTTATGCATCTCTATCGTCATGTCTCTTCAAATTGTATCTAAATAGGAGCACGTGGGTGGCTTAGTTGATTGTCAGAGTTCAACTCAGGTCATGATCTCGTGATGTTTGAGTTTGAATCCACTTTGGGCTCTCTGCAGCACAGAGCCTGCTTCAGATCCTCAGTACCCCTCTCTCTCTGCCCTTCCCCTGCTCATGTGCATGGGAGTGCTCTCTCTATCTCTCAAAAGTAAATAAACATTAAGAGAAGGTATCTAAATAAAATGTTCTCTATACCTATCATTGTTCTATATAATTCATCTTGATTAAAGACCTATTTTATTTATTACCTCAGTTTAACATTAAACATTCCCTTTGCATCGTTGTCATATTTAATTTGTCTCAAAGTCAAGTTTCAAGAATTCTACCTTAATATTTCTGCTATCCTTAGTTCACACTCTCTACATACCATTTTATAATATCTTAAATTAGGAAGTAGCACTTTATACCATTATTAAGATTTAAGTTTGAATCCCAGATATCAGAGGAATTAAATTAAATTAAATTTCCTGAGTTTGTTTCTTTACTTATAAACATTTTTTAAATAAAATGTCAATTTCCTAATTAAAAATTAAAATAAAAAACTTAGAAAAATACTGTAGAAAACTTTCTATACTCATAAGAAAATATTTAAACTCTTTATATTACCAAATGCATTTATTTTCACTGTTCTTATACCTGCCTATTCCTCCATCCTCTCTATTCTGCTTGGATCCTCTGCACAAGTACCAATAGATCATTTTTATTTTCCTAAAAATGTATTTTTATGTGTGTTCTCTCTGTTCACAATATTCTTCTTCCAGTGTAGATACCCAGTTTACTTTTTTTTTTTAAATCAAAGACAATGATTTTCTCTTCTGGGAAGTAGTTCCTGAATTCTTATATTTATTCTTTTCTCTGCTCTTTGTAAACAATGACCAGTGTCTGTTGAACATGTATGTGTGTTATATTTATTTTTAATATGTATTTACCCTAGGTAATCATGTGGATTTCTTGAATGTAAGGATTATATTATTTCCATTTTGATCAGAAGGCATGGACATTGTTTGCTGTCATTCAGAGTCAATAATTCCTCATTACATGAGTCAATGAGCAGTAATTACATATAAATTAGAGATTCAAGTTAGGTCACATCAAATGAAAGTCTTATCAAGGACATAGATTGAAGCTAAATGCTGGACAACCTATAGTTTGCCATTGTTTCTTGGTAACTCAGACATTTTTGGAGGACCCAGATTAAAATTTAAATCATAATCATTTTAAGTGGCAATTAAGCTATCAGGTGTTAATTAAGCTATAAATATGAATATAGTTACATGTTAGCTATGGTTAAAAACATTTACTCCTCTATGATATTGAGAAAATAACCAAGGATTTCTCAGTTCTTTTTTTTAAGTTTATATGTTTTGAAATAGAGAGAGAGAGAGCGAGAGAGAGAGAGAGCGCGAGTGTGCATGCTCACATGGGGAGAGACACAGGGAACGGAAAAGAGAATCCCAAAGAGTCTCCACACCATCAGCACCATCAGCGCAGAGCCTGAACGCAGGGCTGGATCTCACTAAATGTGAGATGATGAGCTGAAATCAAGAGTCGGAAGCTTAACCGATTGAGCCACCCAGACGCCCCTCTCAATTTTTTATTATGCTTATGTTTTCCAGAAAAAATATATAATCGTATCTAATTAAGTCATTGTTAAGTCTTGCTGACCCACGCATTCTTTATTTTTACATAATGTCTGTCTATATCTCTGGTTGGAGTCAGATTTCTTGAATTTGAAATTTAACTCATAATTTCCAACTTTCTAGTGAAGGGGCTCCTCCCTGTGATCTTAAAACAACATTCAAACCCCCTGCTGTATTATCAAATTATTATAAACCTTGAATATTCATATCATTTCTGGTTGCTTCATTTATAAAACGATGATAACAATGTTTATGTATGCTATCTTTCAGTAATGTTATGAAATATAATGAAACAATAAAAATGGTTGAAACACTGAAAATGTGAGAAAACACTTTAAAATATTTCAAGCATTTTAATTTTTTAATTTTTCTTTGATTATCAAGTCTTTTTTAATAGTTTATTGTCGAATTGGTTTCCATATAACACCCAGTACTCTTTCCAAGTGCCCTCCTCCATTATCACCACCTCCCTTCCCCTTCCACTTCCCCTTCAACCCTCGGTTCATTTTCAGTATTCAATAGTCTCTTATGTTTTGTGTCCCTCTCTCTCCCCATATACCCCAATGTTCATAGCAGCACTGTCAACAATAGCCAAATCATGGGAGGAGCCTAAATGACCATCACCTGATGAGTGGATCAAGCATTTTTACAAGACTACCTTTTTTAGCTTCAAGAGGAATATGTTATCCTCTCCTTTGATTGGTTATTTATAAATAAACTAGTTTTGTTAATTGCTTGGACCATGTCATGTTCTATAAACATATGCGATTGGAAAAAAGAACTTCTAAAATCCTTCTCAATCTGTTCTTAATAACTTCCCAGGCAGTTAGATGATATTAAATTATCAGGAGAATTTCAATGTCATAACTCCTTTTTTATGCTGGCATCTGTAACAGTGCAAAAAAGACACCTGTAATGGAACTGTAATGAATGGAGGTGTGTTACCACAGGTCTAAAAATATTTTCTGTTTTAGGTAAATCCTCAGATTATTTTGATGTTACATAGTTATTTAACACTTTTTGGCTTATAGAATATTTTATTTCATGTGCAGCCAACCCTTTTCTTTATAAGGCCCAAGTTGCTGATTTGACTTAGAAAGGTCCACTCCAGATTCCAAATTCTTCATACTGCCAAATGAGATAGGTATAGGGAAGTTCACTGAAGCTTGATATATGCTATCATCTTCAATTACCCTCCAATTATTAGAGTTTCATAAGAAAACCTGAAAATTCCATTTTTTCCTAAAAGCACCTGGACCAGTACCATGTGTTATAGATGCACTGTTCTGTCAATGTATTTTCTTCTTCTCCGTTGGAATCCGTTTGGTCAGTATGAGCTGTCGGCTTAGATCTAACTCTTTCTGCATTTCTGCACATGTGGAACAGAAGTCAAGTCCCTGAGCACATTTCAAAGCTGCTGGTTTGCCCTTGATGTTTTAAGTTTTCTTCTCTTCTAGGGGAGGGATTATGATACTGAAGATAGCTGTGCTTTTTGCATTGCTTATTCTTCATTATATTTCAGTTAGCTGTAAGAGAAATCATATCTGTCATGTACAGTAGAAGACATGTTTGCTTCCTTCAAATTCTGTTGACAGCCTTGAAACATACCTACTCAGTCACAATCTAGCTGTTAATTAGTTACAGCTGAATTTGGCTGAGAGTGATCTTGTGTCTATATGAATGGCTCAAATTAAAAATATTCACCAGGGCACCTGGGTGGCTTAGTTGGTTAAGCATCTTACTCTTGAATTTCGCTCAGGTCACAATCTCACAGTTTGTAAGATAAAGTCCCATGTCTGGCTTGGCGCTGACAGCACACAGTCTGCTTGGGATTCTGTCTCCCCCTCTATCTCTGTCCCTCCCCTGCTCATGCACTTTCTCTCTCTCTCTGTCTCTCTGTCTCTCTGTCTGTCTGTCTCTCTCTCTCTCAAAATAAATATATAGACATACAAAATAATCTGAAATACAGTATTTAGGTCTTGGAATCAAGTACTAAGTGAACAATTTCTTTTGTGTACTTTGAAATGACCATGATGCATTTGATTTTGTGTTTCCTCTGATTGGAAGAGAAGGGCAGTATATCATAAGGAATTAACAGGTTGTATCAAAACATTGATCTAATTCAAACTCCAACCATACTAAATATATCACAGAACATTGTATTACTTGTAATGATTGAATCCTTTGTTAATTTTTCTTAATTGAATGGTTTACCCAGCCTATATACATCCTGCCAATGTCATTTCTACTCTCAGTCCAGTCATTTTTAAAATTAAGAAGATAGGGTTTTGTTTGTTTGGGATTCATACAAAGATCTTGCTAATCTTTTAATACGAAGTATGAGAATAGTTAAAGGTAACTTTGAGAAAATTTGTTGAAGATTTCAGTTGCTAAGGCAAAGGACCTTACATTTAGTACTGTAAGTAATGGGAAGCAATTGGAAATGTTTGAAGGAAGGTTAAATTGGAAAAGAAGGGTTTTTTTAAGTTTTATTAAGATATAATATATTGAAACATACAACATTGTATAATACAACAGTGTGAAAATCTGATGCACATGTACAGTAAAAAATGATTACCACAGTAAGAAACATTCATCACTTCACATAATTGCTACATAAAAGATCTACTCGCTTAGCATCTTTCCAGTGTATAGTACCGTTCATAGATCACTGTAGTCACCGAGCTGCGCAGTAGATCTCCAGCCTTTATTCATCTTACACCTGGAGGTTTGTGCCCTGTGGCCGGCATCTCTCCATTTCCCGTATCCCCCAGTCTCTATAAACCACCATTCTACCATTTCTGTTTCTGTGATTTTGGCTCTTTTGGATTCTACATATAAGTGAGATGATACAGTATTTTTCTTTGACTGATTTCCCTTAGGAGGGCCTTTTTTTTTTTTTAAGTTGGTAATGGGTATGTACATACTTGAGTTAGTTAAATTGCTTGCACATGATCAAGTTCACAAATACGATGGCAAAACCAAACTGGCTTATATGGATGGGCAAACATGGAGGGGGTTGGGGGAAAGGCACATTCAGCAACTAGTGGAGCCTTGGCCACAGCCTGGGTGGGATTCAGCAACTAGTGGAGCATAAAATAGCTGCAGAAACCGAATGCTGGTTGGGAATCATCAAGGATGTCAGGAGGCCTAGAGAGATATGGGGGCCCTAAGAGAGGTTAAAATATATAAGTAACTACCTTGTTTAGGAATATGACTTGCACAAAGGATCTCTTTAATTCTTGAGTAAATTGCATTTTTATTAAAACTGTTGATTTTTTTCAACTTTTATTTATTTAACAAATATTTATTGATTGCTTACTGCATTACAGGAAATTGAGGACATTCAGTAAATAGCTGTAGACTAGGTATAAAAAGCTTCTTCTTTCATAGAACTTATATTTTAACTGTGTGGGTGGCAGGTGGGGAAGGCAATAAACTAATCCACATGGTGATTGCGGCATATTTATATATTTTATATTTAGTTAAGTGGATTCAATAGAAGTTGAATGGGTTGAGTGAACAATAGAATGTGAGGAAGTGGACATTATGATAATTGAGAACTGCCTGAGAAATTCTGTTGCAAAGATAATGGAGAATAAGTCAGTAAATGGAGGGTAACATGTTGTGTAAAAGGAGTTTTCCTTGGGATTTCTGAACATTAATGGCTATGAAAGTCTGAACTTAATCAAGATTTTTTGTAATGGTTTTGGTTTCATTAATGATCTCAGAGAGAAGGAGAGAGAATTACAAGCAGGCTCCACACTCATCATCAAGCCCAATGGAGGACTCAATCACACACTGTGAGATCATGACCTAAGCTTAAATCAAGAGTCAACACTTAACCCACTGAGCCATGCAGGCATCCCAACTTTAAAAAATTTAAGCTAGCATTACTTCTAATGCCACTGGAAGTCCTAAATGGACAACTATATTGAAAGTAAATTAAATTAAATTAAATTAAATTAAATTAAATGATATATGTGCCGATATTTTATTCTCAGAGAATTTTCCAAATTACAAATAATACAATAGGGTAGATAATATTTTGAAAAGAAAAAAGTTCTATGAAAAATTTTAACCAGCAGTTAAATTGTTTAAAATTTTATGGTTATGAATTAGATCTGACATTTCCCCAGTTGTGGATAAGAACTATTGCTATTCTCAAAAATGTGTGCATGTGTATTTACAATATACATGCTACATTTTAAGTACAAAAGGCATGAAAATATTTTCAAACAAAAGTATTCAGAAATTCTATTTCAGTAAGTTACAAAGTGTAAGGTACTGTCCTAAATGCCGGAAAATGTGCTGCTTTATGTTGTAGATGACCTCATTGCCAGTGTGAAAAATATCAGTAATCTGTATTTTCAAAACACATTGTTTTTATTTCTTTTCCTTTATCATGATAAGTGTAGAAATACTATTATATATCAGAGAGCTATAATAAATGTTAAAATAGATTCTATCTCAAGTTCAATCATGTCATAATAAAAATCCAAACAGAAAAATATGTCTTTAATAACAGTTTCTACCCCATATCTGAATATACCTAAATCTTAATTCTTTGCAACTTTATATTATTTTGCATATCTGTTATCACTTGCCAGTATGCTTGAATGCTGCTACATTTTTATAAATTCTATCCTTTTTCTTGCTTTTAATATGTATTTGTTGTATGCCATTTCCAGTGTCTCTTTATAAACAAGATACTTCAATGTGACTTTTTCGCTTTATTAATATTTTACATGAGTAAATCAAACCATAAACATTCTTTTCTTTCTCAATATGCTTGATGACATGAAAAAATACCATTTCAAGTAAGGCTGCCAGAAGATAGTCATCTTAATGGGTTGCTATTTTCAAGAAGCAGTAATAATCATTAGACACAGATCCCTGGAAACCCAAGGCAACAACATTCACCTGGAAAATAACATGATTCAATTATAAAGAAAGTTTCTGAATGTAAAAGCATTAATTTCCCATTTTCATAGTTTCCACTGTCATTTCAAAGTTATCATCATGTTATTGCATCTCTAGCTTTGCCAGCTTACCAAATCCAGACCTGCTTTCACCAGCACTAGGAACAGCTGTGAACATGTGAATTAAGAGTGGCCCAAGAGAGATCTTGTTGTATCATTATATTTTTAATACAAACTACATGATGAGGCACTATTAGTAACATGATAGATGATGCTACATTTATTTAATTAAAGGGAAAAACATAAAATAAATATAGGAAACATTGGTTCTTGATTGTTATATCAAAGCAGTTGATAAGTTAGTAAACTTACTCTTGGTGGAGTAATACGGACAAGACCATCTAAAATTTAAAATAGGTTTATAGATATATAGTAAGCAAACCAGAGTTTAAATAATCCAATACAGCTCACAAATGCATGTTTAGCTCATCACTTGAAATGAATGTATATGCTTTCATTTGACATCAGGAATCCAAGTATTTACAGACATTTTAATTGATTTTAAGTTTAAGACATCTTCAGTGTAAGTCTCACAAGAAAAACACCTCATTTTGATAAGCAGTCTCCCAGTTCATACACTCACCCAGCATTAGACATGTACATATCATACTATACCCATATTATAGATAAAATGTTCAACTTGAAATAAGTGACTCTGTGTGGCAGCAAAAAGTGTGTATAGGAAATTTGGAAGACAGACTAAGTTTCTCCCATTTTACTGTAAATTGCAGGTATGCATCTTTTATTTGATGGTATGACTTTACTCTCATTTTATATTTTTATTTTTAACTGTTTGTTTATCTATTGTGAGAGCAGAGAGAAGGGCAGAGAAAGAGGGAAAGAAAGAATTTCAAGTAGGATCTGCACTCAACACAGAACTCAATCTTACAACTCTGAGACTGTGACCTGAGCTGAAATCTTAACTGACTGAGCCACCCACGTGACCCTCTAATTTTGCATTAAAAAAAATCATGTATTTTTTTTCAATACAATGGCCAGGGCATTGAAAAAATACAAGTAACTGTATTAGAGGTGAGAGGTTAAATTCAAAGTCAAAATAACCTCTTACATAGCATGCAAAAGTTGACCATTTAGAAAGATCCATGCCTAGATTTATCTTTCTCATTTACTACACATTTGCATATTTGTGCAAATAAGCTGTAACATAGACCACATTGCTGAAAAATTATCTGTTATGGGAAAGCAATGGATAATGTAATTCTTGACCCAACCTAACCACATAGACCCAGCAAGAGCTAAGTTTTCCTTCAAATATACTCAGTATACACCTTCAACCCTCATGGTACAGTGTACCTTCTTTGTGGCTTCTTTTACATGAGAGTACTAAACTTGTGAAAGTGTATCACTTCTCATTTTACAAACGGTGAATGAATAATTAGGGAATGGAGATAACTTTTACCCTTGAGTATTTTAAATTGCTAACAAATATCTTTAGGTTTCTTTCTATTTTAAGTTCTGTTTATGATGTGTTAAAGAAAAGCTGTGTCAGACAAGTTAAACAGGCAATGGAGGAATTCATTCAAGACTGTTGCAATAGAGAAGAAACTGAACTCAACCCTCCCCAAACCGAAGACGAGTGTTTGTAAGCACTAGGTTGCATTAGCACAAAAGTACTAAAGGATCTGGGGAAGGGATGTGCTCTTGGTCAATGTGAATAAGCTCTCTGTTTGTTAATTTTATTTATCAAAATTAGGCTCCTTTCTCCAACACACACACACACACACACACACACACACACACACACACAGACCCCTACATGCATGTGCATACATACGTCTCTGTTTTGTCTTCTTTGATGATTACACTTAAAGGTATGACTTCCAGGACCTTGAGAATGACATTCCTGGGTTGTGTATCTGGCAGGAGGATAAGCGAATATTTACATTTCAACAGGGCAGAGAAAGGATTTATAGCTGAAAGTTTTCAAAAGTATATGCTCTAAGGAAAGGGAGATCAGAGACCAACAGTTAGGAGGCAAACTGTCTAAAGTTTAGTCACACTGAGAACGTTAAGACTGCCTTGGTCAGAAGTCAGATACAGAAACTGGAATGTATTTTCTAGTTTTCAGTAATAAGTGAAGGCAATCTCATGTGCATTTCATTTTTAGGCGAAACGTGTCATTCAGTTTCTATAATAGAATAAATACCATTGTTGCTCCTGGTATAAACAATGTTCTTTTTATATAACAGAAGGTAGTTTACTTAACTTTAATGAGAGAGATAATAGTACCTTTGTATGGTTGGTCACTGGGACTAAATATAAATATATGTAAAACTGTTATGATAGTCCAGGTTTACAGGCTGCATGCCCGATGTCATTAATGAGTATTAGTCTCTAGATTCTGTTTGAAAATTTTATGATTCAATAATGTTGATTATTATGATGAAAATATTCAGGTACCAGTGTTTGTTTGAAGTATCTATTAAAACAACCTTTCTATTCACTACATATAGCTATCTATAACTTTATTTTTATTTAGAAAATATATATATTTTACTACATTCTAAGTCTAACGTGCCTCCCTCTTTGCAATATTTATAGTATGTTTTCCCAAGCTTATAAGCCAGGAGAAATGACCAAGGCTGAAGGGAAAAGTCAAATAGTCTTTAAGGTTATAGAGCTTTTGAGGCCATAAGGCCTTCATTCACCTTCCTTTCTTCTTAGCTACCTGATGGCTTCTATGCTTTCTTTAATAACTAATGCAAATAGATTTTGAGGTCTCTAGTTGTCATACTTTGCCTTGCTGTCTGGAAGCTTCAACATTATCTGCTGCTCCTGTGGCTTCCCTTCTTCAGTCTCTTGAGAGTTAACACTTGCAACATCTCTGCTCTCTTTGTTTACTTTAACTATTGTCTCTTGACTCTTGCTCCTCTTTTTACTTGTAATCTCATCATTTTCATCTCCTATACTTCTATAATGAATATAAACGGATGGTGAGTTCTCATTGGTGTTTTACTCCTCTTTTTGAAATTTAAGAGAATTCCCTGAAAATAACCTAAGAGAATGTGTTTGTCTAACTGACTTCATGTTCAGGGGAGTGGACATAGACTGTGGTTACCTGGAGTGAAAGAACATAAATATAAATTTTCTCCACCAGAACTACCTCCACTGTTAAATAATTAGGGCTCATGGTGATACATAATGCTGGAAAAACTAAGGCACAGAACCTCTAGTAGTCTTCTGATACTATTGCTCTGATATCTATAATAGCTAGGTATTCTGTCTTTGAATTTAATATTCAAACCTCTTAAGACATACTAAATGATATGATCATTAGCCACCTTATGGAACAATACTCCCACAAAACTGTTTAGAAATTCCCATTCTCCTAAATATTAGCTACACATTTCCCACAAATGTTTTTTATGAAATTATTGAAGCAGGAAAGTTTCAGCTAACATCCATATATTCACCTAGAGCTGACAATGATATTTTACCATACATTCTTTTATCACATAGTGAATTTTAGCTATGCAATTTTGACAAGTTATTTTTTTCTCACTATAGTAGAGCTTCCCAGTCTGCAAAATGGGAATACATAACACTTATCTCATAGTGTTCTTTGAGAATTACCTAAAACAGCATTTAAAATTGATTTGTAAAATACCTGGAATAGGATGAATCACAAATTCAATGAAAATGTGCTCCCCATGAGCAGTTTTCCTTCTAGTCCAAGAAAAGGGATCCATGCAGGAAAAAATAGTTACAAGTAGTTATATTCATCATTATGCATAGAACTTTCCCAGTAGCAGATGATTCTGTTTTAAATGGCTTTTTATTTCCTTCAGATAATTTGGGTTACCAAAAAACTCATTTTAACTCCCTGATCCCTGGAAATATACAAAGTGCACTGACCCTTTCCCAACCATCAAGAATCCTCTGACTCCATAGTTAATATTCAGAAATGTTGACTCTTACAGTACCATGGGATTCTGGTCAGATTTCAATGTTGGATGTACTAGCTTTTAAAATCAGTGTTTTATTAGGTCAGATGTTAAATCAATTTCTTTTCTTATCCTGACTAATGGTACTGTTTCCTCTTTCACAGAGCTACTAGAGATATCTCATCTAAGAACATTCATTTAGGAAAATCTTCACTTTTAGTTACTTGTTTAATGTATTCTGTAGGGATAAAGGATAGTAAAGGCCTCAAAGCAGAGATAACTTTAAGGTAGACTAAAGTACCACTGATTAGAGAAGTGTGTTCTTGAGGTTATAAAGAATGAAAAAGGCTAGTAGCAAAACAAAACAGACTATAGTTACTATAGGATAGTGATTTAATTTTTAGATAAATTGAAATGTGATTGCATAGGTTATATTATATAGATAAAGAGAGGGGGGGAAATTGCTTGATTCATCTTTAAAATTCTGATTTGGAGAAAAAACATGAAAGAATAAGATTGAAAAAGACATCAAATTATGACCATACTTAACATTATAGGTCATGAAAAATGTATCAGAAAATCTCTTGAGCCTCACCTCTAGCACTGAATTCTATGGCCTTTGGTTTTCTCTTCTACAAAATGTGAATGTTGATAAAGCTTGATCTCCAATTTAATTACCAGCTTTGAAACTAGATAGGAGAAAGATTGAAACAGTAAGCAAAAAGAGAACACTTTTATTAATGGAAGAATATACAATTATTTCCTATTTTATAGGCAATATTTAAAAAAATACTCGGTGTGGAGAAACCAGTAGAACAACTATAAGGTTGTAGAGAAATAGGTATTACTATGCAGTGTTAGCATGTAAATTTGTACCATTTGTCTGCAGAATATCAATGTTGGTAGTAAGTTAAAACAGGAAGTTGCATATAATGTGACTCATATACCTAAAGATGAGAGGTTGGATGGGCCTTCTGTGTGTGTTTTATGTGCATTTGTTTACATTGCACACATGTGAAAGGATGCATATGGAACTGTTACCTGTGGCTACTCAAGGAAAGTATTATAGGAAAATAATGATAGGAGATACAAGGGTTTTTATGTCATTTAGGAAAACCTTTACATCTAAAGTTTTCTGTTGTTTGTTTGAATTTTAATATATATTGTAGGAATAAAAAGCAGCAAAACATCTTAAAGAAAACACTTTAAGGCAAGTGAATAAAAAATATTGTAGACATTTAAGACAGTCTCAGAATTCTAGTTAACATGGGGAACTAAGTATTTTAATATAAAATTCCTACTTTCACTTCCAACAGTATAATAGAATGCCTGGAGATTCAACAAATGTGTAAATTTTTCTCTAAGAAATATGGAGGAAAGTAGTCTTGGATACATTAAAATAAATGTATTTAAAATGTTCCAAGATAAAATGAAATAACGTAGATCATCTAACAATAGCAATATGACATGAAAGAAAATCGGTGAATTTATTTTAAGATATATAAAATCTAGTTATGAAAATTGAAAAAAATCAGCAGAAATAGTGTTCAATTAGTTATGACTAAGAGGAGAAATTATGATTGGAGATACAATTGAAAAAAGTTATAATTCTGCAGCAGAGAGAAAAAAAACATGAAAAAGAAAATCAGATGTTTTGGAAGGATGGAATGAAATGATAACACTAAACTAAAGAATGGAAGAATTCAGTATGAGACGAAAAAATTACTGAGACATGTCCAGGATTAAATAAAATTAAGAATTCTCAGAATAATTTTCCAAAAAGAGTCCCCAAAATATAAGTCAAAATAAATACATAACAAGATTCAACACAGTAAGGTTGCAAAGCATTTCAAAGGATGTATTTCTGACCTAGTGATAGTGAAAAATCTCTTTAAAAAGACCACCGCAGGGGTGCCTGGTTGGCTGACATGGTTAAGCTTCCTACATCAGCTCAGCTCATGCTCTTATGGTTCATGATACTGAGCCCTGATTTAGGCTATGTCTGAAATCTCAGAGCCTGGAGCCTGCTTTGGATTCTGTGTCTCTCTCTGTTCTGTCCCTCCCCCACTCTGACTCTCTCTCTCTCAAAAATAAATAAACTTCTAAAATACATAAATAAATAGGGGTACCTGGGTGACTCAGTCAGTTAAGAGTCAGACTTTGGCTCAGGTCATGATGTGATTGGTGGGTTCGATCCCTGTGTTGGGCTCCGTGCTCTAACATCTCAGAGCCTGGAGCCTGCTTGGAATTCTGTCTTCCTCACTCTCTGTCCTTCCCCCACTCACACTTGGTCTCTCTCTGTCTCTCATAAATAAATAAAAATGTTTTAAAAATGTTTAAATGATAAATAAATAAAAAGATACTGCAAATAAATCATAAGGATTAACATGAATGAGTCTAACTACCTCAAAATTTGTGTTTAACAAAGACCTCACTGGTAGTGACAAATTGGGAGTAGGAATTTTTCTTCACCAAAATTGGCAAGATATTAGCATCTAGAATACACAATGAATTTGCTGAAATCAAAAACAACAACAACAACAACAAAAGACAAAGGTAATAGTATATGCTCAAAAGATGTGATAGGAATGAGAGAAAGGCAAACTATGTAATAAGATATTTCTTTGTGCCATTGGACAACAATTACTTGGAGGATGCATAAAGATATACAAAGGAGAACACTCCAGGATACTGCTGGCAAAGAACAGCATTAGAAGCCATTCACGAATGCAAGCTGGTAGTACTGACGGGTAGTAATATTTGTCTATCCTATCAAACTATCATGCTTGCTGGCATATTTCCCAGACAAAATTTTTTCACATATTGAAAAGGACATCAAAGTATTGGTAATCTTTGTTTCTGCTTTTGCAGGCAGTTGGTGGCAAGTCATGATCCATGATTAGGTAAATGTATCAAAAACAAGTTGAGAAATAGTGCTAAGAGTATACTATGCAGTGTATGGGTTCAATGATATACAGAAAAATAAGCAGGTCATAAAAAATAAATAAAAAGAAGTAAAAAACATAATGAAATTTAAATTATGCCACTTTTAAAATCACACATAATTCTATGCAAGCATGTTTAAGAATTATATCAAGTATTAGAGGACATGTCTACGAGAGAGAGAAACTTAAGGCAGTGTTCTATTTTCTTATTAAATCATATTTTATTGTTTTGTTGCATTTCTCATGTTTTGTTGAAAACTGGACACTTTCTTAAATATGAAATTTTTAAAAATTGGGAAAACAGATTTTCCCTCCTCTTCAGGGTTTGTTGTGTGTGTGTGTGTGTGTGTGTGTGTGTGTGTTTTGTAGATGTTGTTTATTTAGTAATTTTACTGAACTAATTTTGTAATGCCTGTATTTTTTGTTGTGTGCAGCCACTGAGAGTTTCTGTTCCATGAGCTTGGTGGTTAGCTAGCAATTGGACAGAGATTTCCTTAAATGCCAGGGAGAAGAGAAAAAAAACAAACAAACTTTTAAGCCTTTCAAGATGGGCTTTTTATGTATTGGAGTATGCCTTCAATGCACAGCTTAGCCTCTGCTTCCTGTTTGCACAAATTCCAAGTATTAGCCAGAGGTAAGAGCTTAAGGCAATGTATACATGAGCTCATGGCTTTCTAGTGTCCCAGGAATAAGTTGGAATATTCTCAGTTTCTCAGCTTTCCTCTCAAACATTTTGATTAGTCTCTTATTTTCCTCAGTAGTGGCCCAAGGCGATAGTGACTATCACATTTGCCTGTAAATGTTTTAGACAAATACCCTTGAGTAGCTACCTGAGCACTGCAAGTTTTCAGACAGGCCAAAGACAAGGCCTTTGGACATCCTCCAGGAAGGCAGCATGTAGGTCAGACATATGCATAGTGCTTTGCAAATGAGGTTTATTCTGCAACTTAAGGTACCAATACCTATACCCAGAAAGTGCTTGTTACTTTCAAGGCAACCATTGAGCTGTGAAGAGAGGGATGGGACTAGGGTAGTCTAATACCATAAAGTTCTCTATTCTCCATTCTGCCACTTTTTCTTGATTGTGCATTTCTGTGATTGATATAAGATTTTCTTTTGTGTCTCAAGTTCCCCCAAAATAATTTCAGTAGCTTTTGCCAGTTTGTTTGTTTTTTTGAGGGATAGAATTTTAGTACTTTTTCCTCTGCCATTTTCACTGATGTCCAAAGCTATGACATTTAAAAATGTTAAGGATAGTTGAGACTATATTCTTAATCTATTTTTCAATATGAAGAAACTGAAATTATAAATTCAGAATTTAAACAAGTATGCTTTGGCATCAAGGAGCAGAATGATTCAGACATAAATGTGTTCAAACATAGCATATATTCCAATACATGGTTGAAATTATTAAAACATGAATCACTGGAAGCTAAACTTCAGTATGTTCTCTTTTAAAAATTTTAAGTAAGTTCTACACCCAAAGTGAGGCTTGAACTTTTGACTCTGAGATCAAGTGTCACAGGTTCTACCTACCAACTGAACCAACCAGGTGCCCCAGTATGTTCTTAATATTTCTCCCCCTGTTTCCCATTTTCTTAATGATCCCAGGCTGAAAACAATGGTATCAGTTTTGCATTATTATTCTTCATATTCTTTATTTCATAAACTGTCAGCAAATTGTCAAGACTCCATTTCTAAACACCATTACCCAATTTAGATTCTCATCTTCTCCAAACAAATCCATTGCAGTAGGTTTCTAGCTCAAGATTCTACCTTCAGATTCTTCTCCATCTAAGGCTCCAAGAGTAAAATTTATCTCTTTTATCCCATTGTCATATTATCAAAATTCTATCAGGGAACAAAATAAATTTGATTGCTGTTTCTCAAATACTGTATTTGATTCTGTATCTACCTCATGTGTCCTCTTTACTAGTAATGTCTAAATTATTTCTCTAATTCATCCAGCTACAAATTCCATTTATTTAGGGGAGCTTTTCCTTCTCTACAAACCCTTTTCACCAGTACACTGAATATTTTTTCTAAATGATAGTTTATTCTGAGCATCATTTTATTCTGGTCTTTAAATATATACATATTTTGCTTCCCTGAAACTTTTCTGAGAACAGAGATTGACCTTTCTATCTTTGTATCTGTCTCTTACCTTTCTTTTTAAAAATTTTTTAAGTTAATTATTTTCTTTTGAGAGAGAGAGAGAAAGCATGAGTACAACCTGGTGAGGGGCAGAAAGAAGGAGAGACAATCCCAGCTGATGCAGGACTCAAACTCTCAACCCTTATCTGAGCCAAGATCAAAAGTCAACACTTAAGTGACTGTGCCACCCAGGCACCCCACTATCCATTATCTTTCTAAATGTCTTGCATAATTTTGCAATGCAGAAAATATCTGTTGAACTGAATTAAAACTGTAATGTATATTGCTTATCAAAGGTGGGCAATATGTCATTCATTAAATAGATCAGGTTTCATATATATTCATACCATATACTTTTATAATTATAAATATCTCTAGTGTTCTCTTGCTACGAAAAAGGGGCAATTAACAGTTACTTTGGACAAGTGTTAAACAAATATTTTCTGTGTAGAAGTGCCAAAGAACTCCCTAGTGAGCAGCCCTATAATATAAGCTGTAAAATATAGCAATTGTTCTTTTTACTTTATTCAAAAGAAAGCTTGTATTTATGTATGAACTGACTATGACTTCATAGAAATTTTCATACATATTTGAATACCTTGTGTCTAAAATATGACTCCTTTATAAAAGATCATTAAATAAGAAGTGATATTGTAATTAAAATTTTATTTACTCTACAATCAAGGTTATTTTGTGAGTTTTCTCTGTTTCCCAAATCATAATAAACAGATATTTGTCTCCTTGCTTTTAGTCAAATGGTTGTAAATGGGCTTTGGGGGAATATTTTCCTTCACATTCCTTGACTGAGTTTTTGTTAGGCTGTGAGCCAAGCCATTCTTACCTCTTTAATATTCTTAGTAATTACTCCACACAGTGCTATTATGGCTCATCTTGCTCTACATTTGGATTAAGCAACAGACACAGATTAATTACATCCAATTTTATTTGCCAGATTTCATCAGTAATAGAAAAAACATTTCCAGTCTTAGAGAATGGGTCATTTTTAAAGGGCTCCCCATCTAGTATTCCTAGTATGTATGCTTTGGTAAAACCCATTACTAATGTGGTCCTTTCTGAGGTCCTTTTCTGAATGGGACCAGAAAACTCAGTTTCTGGTGATAGCTCCATTCTGTCCCAATTGTGCAATATTATCATAACTTCTATCATGACCCTTTGACCTTCCTCAAGAACTTTTATAACTCTTATTTAGTCATTTGATTTTCCGTAAGTGCAATGAAGCACAAGAAATGAATATGATCATCCCCTTTTATGTAGGAGAAAACTGAAACTCAGAAAGATTAAACGAATTATTTTAAGTTTAGTGGCAGAAATTAGTTCTCCTGACTACTAGCTCTTTTCTATTTATATAATGTTTCATTACAGTCCTTGGCTGATTATAACACTCCTGGGGAAAAATGCTGTTTTGTCTTGTATATAGTTGTTTTTGGATGCTATCCCAAAGAGATATTGGAAAACACATGATGCTCATTTGAGCAATTTTGAGGACCACAAAAATATATTTTAAGCAGGTATAATTCCTATTTCATATTTTTCTTTAAGGACTAGAATAATTATGCTAAGATGTTAGTTATTTATTACTAACCATATTTGAATAGGCCATTTGGTGAAGCACATATTTATCAAAAATGACACCAAGAATGTTGAGGAATCATTGAAAAAGATGTCCTATAGCATGATCTGTATGGGAAAATATCCCTTCCTTGACCTCCAAACAACGTCTAATGAACTTTAAATAAATTGGTTTTTTTTTTTAACTTTAAGAGAAAGTATATTTGAAACTATGAAAGGAACAAAAGTCATACATGGTATTTAAATTATTCAAATGGCAACCTTTTAATCCTACCTTCCAGCATCTTGCCCTCCTAAGTATACATTAATACTGTTAAATATGTGTTAAAGATTTTTATGACATTTTCATTCTAGTATTCTGAAAACGTTTATAGATTAATATTGCAGATATATAATCCAAGTAGTGATGAATTATGAGGAATTCATCATTTGCCACATATCTGAGAACTTAGTAGACAGAAAGTTCTATTGTAGATCATATACTGGTACACATGGAACCTCGCTTTACTTTTATATCATGAAAACAACTTCCTACCCATGGGAATAATCTTGTTAAATGATGTAAATAGCGGAGAATTAAAGGAAGGAGGCACTTCCAAGTTTCAAAGAATAAATGGCTAGTAATGAATATAATTTTTAATCTCATGGATATTTACTTTCTCATGCAGGGCTTTTAGGCATAATATCTTGTGAGTTAAACCTCAACTCAGATTGATGAGGTTCCATAAGCAATCCTCGCCCAGAGAACAGATTGGAATTTAGTATTACTGCTGTATTTGTAAAACTTTCTCATCCCCTTCTCATTGTGTTGAAATGCTCTTGATCCATACCTTTTCCTCTTTATGGGAATTTGATGGTATAGCCAATAACAATATCATCACAAATGTTTCTTTGTGGGGAAAGACAGCTGTGTTCACCTATAAGTAGAATGTACCATGAAGAACTTAATTCAAACAGATGCAATCTAACTAAGACCTTATAAGATGTCTCCCCTCCCTACACACACATCTCAGAACTTAGTAGAAACTAAGTTACAAACTAACTGTGGGTATTTTACATGCTTGCCTTTATTCTGAAGTCAATATTTTTATAAAATTATAGTGAAAGGAATTTATTTATTGCAGATTTAAAAAATGAAGAATTAATGAATCATTTCCTATAGAAATTCATTCTTACTTTCCAGGATTTTGTTTAAACAAAAATTCTGTTCTTTTTAAATTCATTCCTTCTAGAAAGTTTTCTGGGATACCAAGGTTATTGGATATTGCTTATCATGATGCATGATACTCTCCATCGCACACCATTACCATCATGATGTGTTTGCCAGAGTTACAACTTTTGAAGGATGGCCTATTGATTTTCTAGCAAACTTACCTATTATTACACTAAAACACACACACAGTGTTTCTATCTAGAAGATTCTAGTCCTGTGGCTATTTACCTATTTGTCAGTTGGTTTTCATTTAACTACAGCCTGTTTTCCATTTATTATTCACTGCTCTTTATTGCAAGGATTGCAAGCCTGTAGATTACATTACCAAATCCATTTGGCCTCCTATGAGGTTTTTTTTTAATTTTTAAGGTTTTTGAGATTTTTTCTTTTTTTGTTTTTATTTATTTATTATTTATTTTTAATAGTTTATTGTCAAATTATGGTTTTCATATAATACCCAAAGCTCTTCCCCACAAATGCCCTCCTCCATTAACACCACCTTCCTCCCCCCTCCCTCTCCCCCTTCAACCCTAGGCTCATTTTCAGTATTCAGTAGTCTCTCAGGTTTTGCATCCCTCTCTCTCCCCAAACCATATGTTTGCACTCATAGGTCTAACAGGAGAACAGGAGAAACCTAATGGAGGCCTATGAGAGTTTTTAAGATGAGACGTGTCATAGAGAAAAAGAGTCTATTTTGTTTCTGAAGTGGCAGTCCCATCTCAGGAATCAAATACTTGCTATTTTGCACCTCTTCAGCAATTCTGGCACCGGTCACATAGTAACTTCAGTTATACTGCAATTAGTCACTCTAGGAGTTGAAATGACCTCATTTTTCATAAGTTTCATTTCTTAAGGGCTATTCAAGAATACTCTCTTTCCCCCTTTATTCCTTCAGTTAATTATGGCATATGTGTAACAGATTTCCTGCATTAAATATTTCTCTGTTAGCAGTATCTAGAAATCTTTTTATTTTCTCAAGTTGAGTCTGACTTATATTGTACTTACTATGGGAAGTAGTTCCAAGCAATTGGTCTTTGCAGATGGTAATCTGGAATGGGTTTTCTGATGTCACTAGGCTTGAACATGACATGTCAGTGGAAATGGGTTAATACAAATTCATGTAGTAACAGAACACTTAATAACTTATTTATATTTGAAGATAAGGCTTTGAGTTATCAGTTGGTTGCTGCTGTTGACTATGGTAGGAAAGGTATTACAAAGACTCAGGCATGCTAGCAATTTATGATAAGTGTAGGGGGAAAATGGACAACCGAAAAGTTTAACATTTTAGCAAAATCACAGAATGAGGACAACTAACCTTCCATGATTATGCTACAACTGTTTTATCTTATTAGATGATAGTTGCAACTAAAATTCAAACCTAAATTTTATTTTACATGAAAGAGAATGAAAATGTAAGTTGAATCAGAGCTTAATGTCTTATGTAAAATTAAGAAATTGATGGGAAGAAATGGGATCCTGAGAATTGTAGTGAGGGCATATGTGAGGACTCAGATAAGTTTCAGAAACTGGAGCACCTGAATCCCTTCGAATCTCTATAGCTAGGGGACATGGATCCTTTACTGTGTGAAGAGACTAGCCTTTCTTTCTTTAAAGACCCTGTCATGATATCAGCTGCAAATTCATATTCCAAAAGTATGCACATTTATATCCAGACTCTGAAAGACGTAGATGTGTATGAACCAGGAAGACATAACTTATACCATGAAATACTTTTTAACTTTGTTTTAGCATAAAGCTGATAAATATATTAAGTAGTATATGTTTAGAGTTTTAGACCAGAGGTCAGAAAACTGAATTATGTAGGCCTGTATATTTTTGTAAATATATAGTTTTTTAAATTTTAAGTTTTTATTTAAATTCTAGTTAGTTAACATGAAGTGTAATATTAGTCCCAAGTGTAGAGTGCAAGGATTCATCCCTTACAGAAATACCCTATGTTCATCGCAGCCCATGCTCTTCTTGAGACCCATCATCCATTTAATCCATCCCCCGATCTACTCCCTTCCAGCAACTCTCAGTTTGTTCTTTTTAGTTAAGAGTCTGTTTTATGGTTTGCCTCTTTTTTTTCTTCCTATGTTCATTTCTTTCATTTCTTAAATTCCACACAGCAGTGAAATCATATGGTACTTGTTGTTCTCTGGCTTATTTTGCTTAGCATAACAGTCTCTAGCTCCATCCACGTCAATGCAAATGGCAAGATTTCATTCCTTTTCGTGGTTCAGTAATATTCCCGTGCATATATATGTCATATCTTCTTTATCTATTCATCAGTCAGTGGACATTGGGCTCTTTCTATAATTTGGTTTTGTTGCTACTGCTGCTATAAACTTAAGGGTGCATGTGCCTCCTTGATCAGTATTTTTGTATTCTTTATGTAAATATCGAGTAGTGCAATTGCTGGATCATAGGGTAGTTCCATTTTTAACTTCCAAACTGTTTTTCCGAGTGGCTGCACCAGTTTGCGTTTCTGCTAACAGTGTAAGAAGCTGGAACACAGCCATGAATTCGTGTGTGTGTGTGTGTGTGTGTGTGTGTGTGTGTGTGTCAGAGGCTGCTTTTGTGCTACAATGGCAAAATTAAGTGGTTGCAACAGAAACCCTGTGGCAATCAAGCCTAAAATATTTACTATTGAATCACTGAATCATTCAGGAAAAGGTTGTTGGCCTCTGACCTAAACCAAGGAAGATACAGTATTTTATTGAATCAGGCTAAATTTGTTGATATTGGTGTTTTTACTGAAACTCAGAAATAATGTGTTTATTAAAGTAGTTCAATTGATTTGTAGAAGTCTGGATCCAAGATTGCCCTATATTCAATGAGGTTGAGATAACAGGAATTCTCTAGTATTGAACAGATGATTTAAGTGTCTAAGAATGTTCAACTGAATTTTTTAGGTAATTCCCACTGCCCCAAATATATAACTGAAAAATGCTTAGACTCTCTCTCTTCAATCCAACATTATAAAATGCTTCATTGAGTAGAACTCTCCTATCATTGTGTTAACTTCCCTCTGCATATCTGAGGGTAGGAGATGTGGCCATTAGAATAAGTACCCCAGTTTGTAATGGCATGGTAGGATCTTGGACTGGGAGAGCAAAGAGGCAAGCATATTTCCTCTAGTGAGAGTAGAACTGGAGTAGTGTTTTAAAATATGAGAATTGGTGGTGGTAGCAAATTGACCAAACAATGAAATAGATGGGCAGCTAGAAGAATATTACATGGCCCACATAATCAAGGAAACTTTGGATGTAGTAAGCAGAGATCTCACAGACAGCAGCTAGTTTACATTTTCATTTAATGAAGCGAAGAGATATCCATCCCCTTGAGGAGGAATCCTCTGAAGGTCTAGGTACTCTCTGTGAGTAAGTCCAACAGCACTGGCGTGTATGAAGAAAACAAGGATGCTTTATGGAGCCCTTAGCAAGGCCAAAAATATAATCACAGTGCCAGCCCTTGAGACATTTTACTATTCATCTTTTGAGAACTCACTCCTGGGACCTTATAGAGACTGGATGCTTCACGACAAAACATCAAGGACTGTGAATTTCAGGTGTCACACTAGGAACCTGATGTTATCTAACCTGCCAGACTATCAAAATTGGATGTGGTCTTTCAGAATCTCTAAACAAATAGTAATATATATTAAATTATATTCAGACAAATCATGAAGACACTGTCTATTGCATGAACAGAAATCTTGGGATTTTAAGGCACCTATCCCTGCTACATTGATAAACCTCTCTTTTCCCACATCTGTGGCTTCATATTGAATTCCCTGTAACTATAACACTGAGGAACAAAATCCTTGGACATGGTTTATACATAGTTTTTTGTGATATTTAACACAGAATGGAAGGATATTATTACCACAGCAATTTGAGATAGAAATCATAATAGGAAATCCTTCAAATGGGCAGATATTTAATGTATTTTGTTTCCTACTTTACTTTCATGAAAAAAATGATCAGAGCCTTAGGTCCAAATTAGATTTTTGACAGCAGTTCATAGTTTGTATAAGTGCTCAAAAATATGTAAATGGGGCTAGTGGATACCAGAAAGTTGGGAGAAGAGGCACATGTATGGATCTTTCTCAAGGAACATAAAATATAGAATATTTGTGTCTCATGTGACTTCTCTGGACAGCAGTCATTACTGAGGAGGGCCTCAAAAGGCAAAGGACAAAGTGATCTACCCTGTTTGTACTGGTTAGCCTCTTTCTTAGATACTTGGGTTCTTGTTCAGTGGGCTCATCTACAAAGCCTCTCAGGTGGTAAGGCTGAAGAAATTATGCTTGAACTTAAATAACATAGGCTTCGCCTCAGGGAGGCTAATTCTTTTCTTGCCACTGCTCATGCCCACCCTACAAACTGCAGAAAACAACCATGAGTCCCCAGTATGTTACCAATCTCAATAGGTACTAGTCAAGCAGTTGGGGGTGCTTATTATATCTGACTTCTTGGATTATGAAGGGGGTAGCTGTTTCTTCTTACTAATATACACACTGATTATTGATAAGAATAGCCTTTTCTATCACAGACATTTCTGCCAGCACTACCATCTGAGAACTTACAGAATGTTGTGAAATAAATTCAGTAAAAGACATCTTTTACATTTTCTCTTCTGGACACATAATTCATTTTAAAACAGAAGTGCAGCCATGGACTGACTCATTGACATGAGACATAGTGGTCTAACCAAATAATGGGTTACACAGAAGCAGTGATTCTATCAAGCATTAAAAAAAAGTCTGTCGAAGTCCTTCTAATACTTGGTTACCAATTCCATAAATTAAGTATCTTTCTGCTTGAAATCTTAAGGTGATATCTGTTACTCTTTCTGGATCATGCCTAATGTATATTGCCTTCTTTTTATAGGGTTTGTGTAATTGCTTTTGAATCATTAATCCTGGTAATAATAATTACCATACAACTATAAGGAATATTTTTCACTGCCTATCACCTCCAACGCTATTAGCAATATGACCAAGACAACCAAACCAGATGATATTTTGCCTAAAAAACAAAAAACTTACTTAGTTGTAAACCTCTTGAGGCATTAATGTGTGTATACTCATAATCATTTTAACAAATGAACAAATATAGTTTTCTTATTCATTATTATGTTTCTTACATCAGGTGGAAAATTAGAAAAAATAGGTTTAATACAGGGAAGTTAGAAGAAGGCAATAGTTAAATCTTATTAGAACTCAACTTGAGATTAAAGTGGTATCAGAGGATGTCAGCATGAAATAATGTGGAAGATGGAATAAAGCAGTCTGGTTATGTTGTAGATTAGTTAAAACTAATTTCTAAATTAGTGGCTCTCAAATTGAAATGATTTGGTCTTCAGTGAACCAAATATATGGAGACATTTTTGGTTATTGCAAATAGTGTGTGGGGGGGGAGATGTTTCTGTACCTATGGGTGGAGAGCCCAGTGATGCTTCTCAATATCATACAATATGCAAGATAGCTCTCCTTTTGCTTAAACATAGCACAGAATTATCCTACCTAAAATATCCATATTGCTTAGTTTGAAACACCTGTTATAAATAAAGATATCTTTTAAAAATATTCAGAACTGAGAAAAGACTAACCTAAGTTGAAAGCCCAGTATGCTTATTCCTCTTTGTATACAGGTATAGGAAAGAGAAATCCAGGCAGCACTAACTTTAAATTAATTGCAGTTGCTGTTTCTTCATATCTTCTTTTAGGCAAGTTTTCTTTTCTTTTCTTTTTTTCTCCCCTTCCCTTCCCTTCCATTCCCTTCCCTTCCCTTTCCTTTCTCTTCTTTTCTAACTCTGTAAAACTCAATTTTCTTAACCATAAGTTGAGGAGAATAGACTCATTTATATTTTTTCAAATAATATTATTGATATTGGGCTTGATTTTTATAAAAATATTACATAGTTACATTATATATAAAAGTGACAAGTAATAAAGGAAAAAGGAGCCTGTGTGTTTAAAATATTCTTATAGTTAGATTTTCATTAATACAGTTACACGTCTTAAACATAGTGCCAACTAAGGCAGAACTTGAGACTCACCTTTATTCTTGACTTCATTGCCATGTCAACCAGCTCTGTGTTTATAATTTTACTGAAATCTATAGTGTAATGTTTCTTAACATCATTCTAAAATCTCAGAAACAGATATAGATAGTATGAAAAAGGTAAGAACATCTTTTCTTTTTGACTTCAAACTCTCAGAGTAGAAATTGATGTATTTTATTAAATGGTTAAGGAAAACTTTGGTATAATATACGTGTCAAAATTCTGAAATTGCTTTAAAAGAATGAAGTATTGTTATTATTCTGATATTTATTGAGCTCTGATATCAGATATTTTATTTATTTTATTTTTTTTCTTCCCTACCAGTTTTTTTAAATAGTTTATTTTCAAATTGGATTCCATGTAACACCCAGTGCTACTCCCCACAAGTCTGCCCCACTCTGACCATCAACCTCTTTCCGTCCCTCTCCATCCCCCTTCAGTCCATGGTTCGTTTTCAGTATTCAGTAGTCTCTCATGATTTGTGTCCCTCTCTCTCCCCAGCTCTCTTTCCCCCTTCCTCTCCTAGGTCCTCTGTTAGGTTTCTCCTGTTACAACTATGAGTGCAAACATATGGTATCTGTCTTTCTCTCCCTGACTTATTTCGCTTAGCATGACATCTTCAAGGTCCATCCACTTTCCTACAAATGGCCATATTTCATTCTTCCTCATTGCCATATAGTACTCCATTGCATGTATATACCACATCTTCTTGATCCATTCATCAGGTGATGGACATTTAGGCTCTTTCCATGATTTGGCTATTGTTGAAAGTGCCGCTATGAAGATTGGGGTACATGTGCTCTTATGCATCAGCACTTCTGTATCCTTTGGGTAAATCCCCAGCAATGCTATTGCTGGGTCATAAGGGAGTTCTATTGATAGTTTTTTGAGGAGCCTCCACACTGTTTTCCAGAGTGGCTGCACCAGTTTACATTGCCACCAACAGTGTAGGAGGGTGCCCGTCTCTCCACACCCTCGCCAGCATCTATAGTCTCTTGATTTGTTCATTTTAGCCACTCTGACTGGTGTGAGGTGATATCTCAGTGTGGTTTTGATTTGTATTTGCCTGATGATGAGTGATGCTGAGTATCATTTCATGTGCCTGTTGGCCATCTGGATGTCCTCTTTGGAGAAGTGTCTATTCAGGTCTTCTGCCCATTTTTTTCACTGGATTATTCATTTTTCCTGTATGGAGTTTAGTGAGCTCCTTGTATATTTTGGATACTAGCCCTTTATCTGATATGCCATTTGCCACTATCTTTTCCCATTCTGTCGGTTGCCTGCTAGTTTTTTTGTTTGTTTGTTTGTTTCCTTTGCCTTGCAGAAGGTTTTATCTTGATGAGGTCCTAGTAGTTCATTTTTGTTCTTGATTCCCTTGCCTCTGGGGATGTGTCGAGGAAGAAATTGCTGCGATTGAGGTCTAGGAGGCTATTTCCTGCTTTCTCCTCCAAGATTTTTATGGTTTCCTGTCTCACATTCAGATCCTTTATCCATTTTGAGTTTATTTTTGTGAATGGTGTAAGAAAGTGATCTAATTTCATTTTTCTAAGTGTTGCTGTCCAGCTCTCCCAACACTACCTGTTAAAGAGGCTGTCTTTTTTCCATTGGGTACTCTTTCCTGCAGAAAAATGAGTTTATACAGAAATACTCAAGTACCTGAAATAAAGAAACTAACAAATGAATAATTACTGAGGACATATTGGAGCCCTAGTTATGTTTGAAATCATGGACACCTTCATACAGCTAATTATAGATGTGTTAAAAGGAATTCTCCATCTTTATGTGATACATTTTTAAAAAAAGTTCATTAGCAGAACCCTGTATTGGGCATCACTGCACAAAAACTACTTCAAAATATATGGACAGTGACTATAAAATAACTTGATCCAAAATGTTCTTTTTCTTCACAGAAAAGATTTAGTAACTTAATTTTAGACTGAACACTACCTAAGGAAAAATATGCTATAATCACAAGTTAAAATTTTAAATAATTTCTGCCTCTTTAAAACAAGGAAAAACATCATCTACCCAATATCCTGTTAAATAGCAACTGATTCTATATATTGGCTAGATTACAGAGGATTCAAGGCTTGGTATTACAATTAATGTTTTCATTACCTGCAAGGCACTGTGCTTGTTTCAGTAAAATAGATAATAAGACCAGAAGCTAACTTTACCAAGATAAAAGTAGTGAAAGTCTAGGGTATAAACAATATTATAGACACCAGGGCACGAATATTTGAAGGTAATTCCTTAACACTTCTAGTTGCAGATTTAAAGAATTTTAGGTGAAAAACCCAAAGCAATATTTACTTTATCTGAGTGTAGGCTTTGGTACCAAGAAACAGAAATATAAGGGTCCAGCAGCTAATCTGTCACTTCCTCAGCCAAATGGGTCATTGGTGTTCCATACATTTTGTCATATTGTGAGAATTTCCAAACAATAGGACACTGACATCTCTTGATTTCCTGCAAAATACATACACTATACATGTGTTGTACAGAAATCTCTCTGTATGATGAAATGTCCTTTGTGCTATCCTTTGTCTTAAAGTATTGAAAGTCAGTGCAGTTATCAGACTCACAGTGGTAAGTCTGCCATCTGTTCAACTTCAAGGCTGTGCTGAAAATAAATGGTAATCCAATCATCATGTTATATTTTTTGTACAGGATTTTAAAGGAAATGCTTGATTTCTGAATTAGTATAATGGCCTCTTATGAGAAAAATGAAATTCAAAGCTATCTATGGCTTTGTTATTTTATTATGCCAAGTGTGAATGATTTTTGAAGTCCTCATTAACATGTAGACTTAAGCAGCCACTTGCTCAGTGATAAAAAGTCAAGGACAATATTTTAATGGGCACCTCATTTTGCTAACATAGTTCTGATTTGGGACCAGATTTATTTATCCATCCATTATTTTAAAATAATTTAGGATTTATCCATCCCCACTCCTCTACGTTTTGTCCTCCCAACACAGATGTTTACCTTTTCCCCTTTAGGAATCTGAAAAGAAGAAAGCTGTTGCCAAGTCTCTTATAATTTCCTGATTGGAAGAAGTGGACTGTTACTTATGGTGATAATAGTATTCTTCCAGCATTATTAATGCTGTTGTTAATAAGACTGATTATTCACCGCCTTTCCTCCATTTCAATTAAATTGAATTCCATTAAATTCTACAACCCTACCTTGCTGAATGTTCATGGCACCGCTGCAGACCGCTCTTGGTAACAGTGATGTCAGGTAACTGTGATTCTGGTTTTACTTCTATTTGCCTTGTGATATTGGTCAAACCATGTAAATATTATGAATGGGCATTATTTACTCACTTTGGGAAATGGAAGTAGCATTGATGCCCCCTCTCTCTAAGGATATGAGTGTACTAGAAACTCAAGTTTTCATGCAATGCTTTATAAACTAACACTTAACAGCAGTACCTGAGTGACTCAGGTGATTAAGCATATGATTCTTGATTTTGGCTCAGGTCATGATCTCACAGTTTGTGAATTTGAGCACAGTGTTAGGATCTGTGCTAACAGTGCCTGCTTGGGATTCTCTCTTTCCCTCCCTCTCTCTTTCTATCCCAGATATCTCTCTGTCTCTCTCTGTCTCTCTGTCTCTCTGTCTCTCTCTCTCTCTCCCCCCTTCTCTCAGAGCAAATAAAAACCTTAAAAAAAGTTAACACTTATACTTGCAGTATTTTCAATTTCAAAATGACTTTTGATACTGTATTTTCCAAAATTTATCCATATGCAATTAAATTACTCAGTTTTAGCTTTAATTTAAGATGCTTCTTGAACCTGTCCTGTGATTAATAAACAGTAAGTCCCTTAATTGTGTAATATTACTGTAGACTGAATTGTGTCCCTCCCCCCTTAATTCATATGTTAAAGACCTAACTTCTAATGTGATGATACTTAAGCATTTTAGGGAGGTTAAGGTTAAATGAAGTCACAATTGTAGAGCCCAAATTCTACAGGACTGATATCCTTTAAGAAGAGGAGGAGACACCTTGCAATTCTCTTACTATCTGTACACACAAAAGAGGAAGGGCCACGTGAGGACACAACAAGAAGTCAGGAGTATGCAAACCAGAAGGATAGCTCTCATGATAAACCAATCTTGATGGCACCTTGATCTGTGACTCCAAGAACTATAAGACAATGGATCTGTTTAAGCCATCCAGTCTGGCATTTTGTTATGATATTCTGAACAGACTGATAAAAGTATGATACTTAACAAACGTATGTAGAAATTGACAAAACAGACAAACTCACTGGTCACTTAAAATATGGTTGAAACCTTATTGAATGATAGTATAATACCATATATTTCTGTAGCTTATTAATATTGTAATATATATTGCATAAATATCTAGAAATTCAGGGGCTGTTTTGGGCAGATAACTTTGAGAACTCTCAGGGCATCTTTTGAAAAGCAGATTTAGACAGTTCCATTTTTCTGTCTATTACTCAAGGCAAATGTATCTATATGGTTTGGCATCAAAGATGAAATTGCTAATTTTACATAAAACATCTTTCTGTTGTTTTAGCAACATTTCATCAGGTACACAAAAGTATCATTCCTTTTGTTAGCTTGAGGCCAACACTTTTTATATCATAATTTTGTTCTCTCTAAATAGTGTGTTATGAAAGGTAATAGTATCTCAGAGTTTGGCTTTAAGGATGGCCAAACAGGGGCACCTGGGTGGCTCAGTAGGTTGAGTGTACGGCTTCGGCTCAGGTCATGATCTCACAGATTGTGGGTTTAAGCCCTGTGTCGGGCTCTGTGCTGACAGCTTGGAGCCTGGAGCCTGCTTTGGATTCTGTGTCTCCCGCTCTTTGTGACCCTCCCCTGCGTGTTCTATCTCTCTCTGTCTCTCAAAAATAAATAAAAAACATTAAAAAAAATTTTAAAAAGGATGGCCAGACAAATCCATTTTCTGGATTTGATCCAAGGTTCATTATACAAAATATATTCTAATGCTAATTTTTTATCTTATTACATTAAATCATAAATAAACACCCACCTGTATTCTTGGTAATACAGGGTCACCAAAACTAAGCAATCAAAAATTACTTCTAGCTTTTTTCATGTTATTGAGCCACACGTTTGTAGGAGAATGAATGAAAGAGTCTTTTTACTTATCATTTAGCATATCTTGTAACTCATCCTGGCACTATGAAAAGAGTGATATATTCTTTTTTTTAATTTATTTGTTTATTTGTTTATTTATGTTTTTTATTTATTTTTGAGAGACAGAGACAGTGTGAGCAGGGGAGGTTCAGACACACACACACACACACACATATGTATATATAAATAACTCTGCATGTGTATATTTTATAAAATTAGACCAAGTCTTTGCCAAATTTTGAATCCTCTTTTTTTAAAATCTGAGTATTAATTATGAGATAAAGGAAGACTATGGAATTGGATAGAGACAGCCAAGTAATAAAATCTAAATACCCTTTGTTTTTATCCTTGCTATGTACAAGGCTCTGGGGAATTTATTGCATAGCTCTGAGGATAGTCATAATAATATATCTCTACTGGAAAACTTACTGTGGGTACTATGTAGGCCACACATCTTCCATGAAAACCCATAAAGATCTCATGCTGATATGATTAATCCTTTTTTTTTCCCACAAATTGAGAATGCCGTTTAAGTCACATGAAGGGTTTATTTGTAGATTAATTTCATGATGATACTAACTTGAAAATCTAATAGTGCCATCATATTTACATATTTATAATCCTCATAATTATATGACACTCTCTGAGATAGGCAGGACAGATGCTCTTATATCCTGTTTTTAAAGATTGAATTGAGGTTTTAATTGGAAAAAATAAAATTTTTATATTAAATAACATTAGAATAAATGAAGGCAATTTAACCACATATAACTAATTAGGATCCTTCCATTCCTAGATTCCATCCAAATGATGGAAAATAAATAGGAAATATAAAAAGACACAAGACCATCGATAACAAAGGAACAGACAATAGAAGTCAATAAAGAAAAAATGTTTAGAATAATCAAAGTTAGTGGAAGAGGAGGGATACATGATTTATTAGAAAAGAGTAACTTTTAATATAGAGCTTTTGCTAATGGAGCTGTAGGTAAGAAATACACAAATTTGTCCTTAAGTTACTTAACGAGTCTCAGAATTTTGGGTCACCAAGTATATTGAGAAGGGGGCTGGACTGCTTACCTATAAAAGGCACAAAGTGAAAGTCTAGATGTTCTGTGCCATAGCCCCTGTGACTAGTCTGAGTACTCCTGTATCCAGGAGATGTGCCTTCTGACACATGGTTGGAGAATCCTTATTCAGAGAAACTGAATAAAGAAAACTAAATCACAGGAAATGTCTCCAAGTACCTGATACCCTTAAGGGTTTACAAAAAATGTTCACTGTTTTATCCTCTATTAGAGAAGCCAGTGATCATTCAAACTGCCATTAACCAAGAATATTTAATTCTTAAAAATAAAAATATAACTGAGGATCAGCACACATTTGAGGAAATGATCCAATTTGAATAAGAAAGAATAACACAGTCAAACAAAGAGTGAAAATCCCCAAAGGAAAAGCCACTGCCTTACATGTTGAAGAAATCTGATAGATTGCCATATTAAATACGTGCAGGAAGATAAGGAAATAGTTTGCATCTATGTAGGCAAACATAGAATATTATGGGGAAGGATTAATCAGTGAATTGTAATAGCTTTTGAAAACAAATGGGAGAGCCTAAACAATAGCAACAATAACAAAAGAGATTTGTAACATAAAGTCAAAGGAAGGTCTCTGAAAACAGAATAAAATGATCATAACTAAGAGCTGCCAAATTGTAACTATAGATAAATAGACTTAAATTCAGTAAATCTGTTCTTCAACTTTCTCCTTCTTTTTTGATATTAGTTAATTTTAGTCTTCATCATCCACCTAATTTTCAAACCTTGCCCCTCTGTGTTTAATCAGGAACCACTTCTTATTAGTCATATCTAAAAATTATCTTCGGAACCTGGTTCTGCTTACTCACACACACTGATGATTCCTTCTTCCCACACTTAGCCTCTCTTGCCAATAGCACTGTGACGATCCTTTAATTGTGGGTCTGCCCCTTAGTTTAGGTCTTTATCTATGTCACTTCTAGTATTACCTTTCTAAACATTTTATTATGACAATTGAAACTATTTGCTAGCTCCTTTTTGCCTATTACAAAAGAGCCAAATTACTCAGCATGGCTTACAAGCCCTTGTCTGTCTGGCTTAATTCACTTTCTCAGCTTTATCCCCAGCTACACGCAAGCATTCAACCTCTGGTTACACTAAAAATTTCAATATTTCATATATAATTATGACTATTCATATGTCCATTGCTTACTCTGCATGTGCTAATTTTTAAACACTTTACTCAGAACTCCTCCTCTACGATAATCTAAGTGTTCCTTCCAGGAATGAATGGATTTTGTTGGGAGAAAGTTAAATGTTAGCAAGAATGAAGATTTTATTACTATTAACTACTTTTATTTTACTCTTACAATGAAAAAGTATTTCCTAGGTATAGTTGAGGAAAAAAGTTAGCAGTAGTTCTTACTGGATCTTTGTCACTTTGGGGACAAAACATATATATCTTTACTGTGGTTAAAAATGATAGTTTTTAGGTCAGTGTTGGGGAAGTTTTAAAGCAAAATACAAAATGAGTAGGTCATTTTAAGATCAAACCACTATTTTGATAACTTCAGTTAACTCTTTTTGGTGTCTTTTTTCTCATTCTTATGTTCTGTTCTTCATTATCATGCCTTTTTCAGTCTTCTCTTCATGTCCCAACCCCCATCCCAAGTTAATTTTACATGCAGAGGAACAATGTTAATGGCCAGTTAAAAAATCTTAGCTGTGGTATAAATGTGAAAGGTCAAAATTTTGGTAAAATCTATTTATTTGATTATTTAATTTAAAAATATATTTTTAGGGGGATCTGTATGGCTTAGTCAGTTAAACATCCAACTTTTGATTTTGGCTCAGGTCGTGATCTCCAGGTTTATGGGTTTGAGCCCTGGCTTCACACTGAAAGCCCAGAGCCTCCTTGGGATTATCTCTTTCTCTCTGCCCCTCCCCTATTTGTGCTCGCTCTCTCTCTCTTTCAAAATAAATAAATAAACACTTAAACATATGAAGATATATTCTTGAAAATAGATGTTTTGGGGGGTATTTTTCATAGTAGACAATTTTAGTAAAGTATGAATCAACCCTTCAGTGTTTTTTTTTCATAACGAGTTGTAGCTGTGGAAATTAAAAAAATGAATATAGAAAGAATATAATACCAGTCTTAAACTGATTTTGTTTACAAAATATTAGAAGCCATGCAAATTTAGTTAAGGTATAAAGAATTGAAAGGTTTCATTCCATCTTTTACAACCAGGCTGTACAGACTGCAAATAAATGCGACTAAATAACGTTTCTTGAACCCATCAGTGAAAAGGTCTCAGGAAAATCAAGTAACCTAAAATATGGGAGTGAGAGAATAGATACCTGCAGAGAGAAACATAATCTATGCATTTGCTTGCCCAGAACAGATACCACAGGATACCATATAAGCAAATAAGAACCAAAGCTAATAAATTATGATTTTCAAAAAGTGAGTGTGGGAGATGAGGTTTCTGGGTGGCTCAATCGGTTGAGTTTTTGAGTCTTTGGCTCTAATCTCACGATCTGTGAGTTCAAGCCCCACATCAGGCTCTGGACTGACAGTTCGGAGGTTGCTTTGGATTCTCTCTCTCTCTCTCTCTCTCTCTCTCTTACTCTCAGAAAATAAAATTTAAAAAAATGGGTGTATGAGAGTGCAAGAGTGTGAAGTCCATAGTGTAAGGCTGCAGAGACAAGGCAGAAAACCGAGGTCAGAAATAAATGTAAAAGGCCTTTATTGGGAGTGCTCTCAGTTGAGGTTCCCTGGTCTGGACAGAATGGGCCAGAGAAGTCATGCCCGGGGGTGGGGTGGTGCGTTTTTATGAGGTTGGCTGGGGGGAGGGGGTATATGGAGTATTGGTATGTCCATATAGGGTAGTTTTTTTGCATCAATTCCCTGTTCCAGTGAGGACATGTCTGTTGTTCATGGCAGGAAGTCTAGGTGAATGGTCTCCTGGGAAGATTCCGGGTGAGGCCATATTGAGGTAGGGAGGTAGCCCTTGTTCTCTGGGCATCTGAAGGTCACACCTCCCTTGTGGCCAAATACACAGGCCTCCACCCTTTTGTGAATTTTTCTTCCAGGATTTCCTGGAGCCACTCCCAGGAGAAATTGGATAGAATCCTTAGAAAACTTGTGATACTGACAGGAAAGGACAAACAACAGCCACTAATATGTCTTCATAGAGAGATGCTGTATTCATCTCTGGTATCTCTGTGATGGAGAAGAAAACCTTAATTTGCAGAGGGAAGAAGAACAAAAATACTGACTATACTGGCACTGTTGGAAATCTGTTGAGCTGAAGAAATATGCAGGAAGAGAGATGAATTAATAGTACCCCTTTGTTTGTGCACTAGGTTTATCACTGTAGCTAGAGGAGGGGAGGGAGCTCTTGTGAAGTCATGAGACTAGGGAAGCAGAACCTGCCTGAGACTTAGGATGAATTAGAACATCATGGACTCCCATATTCCCACTCCATTCATCTCCAGGTAGTCAAGATAAACATGTTAATAATAGTGGAATATAGTTGGGAGAACTGCAAGAGACTTATTCTCTAGAATGAGCAGATATTGAGGAAAGCCCTTGGGCAGAATAGCCCACATCATAAATTGATAGAGACATTTGGATCCTGTGGTATACTGAAGTATACACAGTTACTGGGATATTAATCCCCATCTCCTAACTTCATTAATACACAACCTTACATTTGAGCCCCTTGGAAAGAAAGGCATGTACATTTGTAAGTATAAATATATTTTATAAATAGAAATTTTGTATAGATAATTTCATGAATAGATATAGATAGATCGTAATGCCTACTTTCATGCCTAGTTTTCAAAGGAAAAATTATAAGGCACTACAAAAAGGGAAGAAAAACATAGTCTGAAGAGACAAAGATACCATCAAAACTAGATTAAGATATGTTAAAAATATGGTATTTATTTAGTTATTAAATAGTTATTTAAAATAACTATATTAGTATGTTAATAGATCTAAGAAAAAATATGGAAAACATGATATCCAACATGATTGGATATGTAATATGGATTGGATAGGTAATTTCAACATTGAAATGGAAATGATAAGAAAGAATCAAATAGAAAAACAAAGAAAACAGTGAGAGAGGGTGAATGTCTTTGATGGACATATCAGTAGACTCCACACCACCAAGGAAAGAAGCAGTGAATTCCTAGATAGTTCAGTAGAAATTATCTAAACTGAAACCAAAAGAATCATACAGCAGAGCATATAACATTGTAGAATAATATCAAATGATATAATAGACACAGAATTGTAATCTCAGAAAGAGGAAAAACAATGGGGAAGAGGAAATGTATGAAGAAGTAATGGCTAAGAAATTTTCAAAACTAAAAAAGACATCAAACCACAGACATAAGAAGTTTACTGCCCACCAAGCAGGATAAGTAATAAAACAAAGCAAAGCAAAACAAATCAACACAGAACCTCATTTGTGCGCATATATTAAAAGTGCTGAAAATGAAAACAGATAATTTGAAGACCACAGAAAAAAAGACATTACCTACAAAAACACCTAAGATAAAATATATATATCAGAAACTATTTATTTAAGACAACAATGGATTGGTATTTCTCAGTGCTGGTTTCAAAAAAGAAGTAAAAAACTAAATCCAAAATTACATACCCAGCGAAAATAAGTAAAAGAAATGAAGACTTTCTCAGTTAAACAAAAATCAGAATTTTTTGCCTATCGAACTAATCTACAAGATATTCTAAAGAAGGATCTTTGGGCAGAGGATTGTGATGTAAGTAAGAAACTTGGATCTATACAAAGGATATTGTTGAAAATAGAATCAGTACAAAAAAAGGTTTTTCTTTTTTTCAATTTTTATTTGCCCTAAAAGGTTACTAAATATTTTTAAGCAAAAAGTGTATCATGCTATTATGTGATTATGTATATGTAAAATTTATAACAATTAAAAGAACGGAGTGGGGAATTGGGAATGTACTGTGATAGGTATATAAAAGCTGAAGCAATTTAATATTTGAAAATAGACTCCTATTCTATTGAATATATGTATGTATTTCTCCAAAAGTAAAATAACTTGGAAGACTGATGCTAACTTATTTCAAGCTTTGTTCTAAAACTACATTAACCAAAGTAGTATTGAATTAGCCAATGAAAGACAAATTGATCTTAGAAGTAGATAACACAATAATAGATCTATCCCCACAAATGAGTCAACTTTTTTTTTTCAAAGTTACAGTCAAAATTCAGTTGACATGGGGTGCTTAAGCGGCTTGGTCAGTTAAGCATCCTACTTCAGCTCAGGTTATGATTTTGCAGGTCATGAGTTTGAGCCCTGCATCAGGCTCTGTGCTGACAGCTCAGAACCTGGAGCCTGCTTTGGATTCGGTGCTTCCCTCTCTCTCTGACCCTCCCTCACTCACACTCTGTCTCAGTCTCTCTTTCTAAAATAAACAAACATTAAAAAAAATAAAATAAATTAATAAACAAAGTTCATTTGACAAATGGCATTCTGTTAAATAAACGGTGCTGGAACTGTTGTACTTAAACAGCAAAAAATGAACCTTGACCCATATTTCTCACTTCAAACAAAAATAGATTGTAGACCTGAATATAAAATGGAAAATAACAAAATTTCTAGAAAAAAATAGAACTATCATGACCTTGGGTTTTAGGGTGAGTTTTTATATTTGACTTTAAAAACATGATAGATATAAAGGAACAAATGTAATGAATTGGACTTTATCACAATTAAAATTTCTCGCTCTGTGAAATTTTAAGGTAAAGAAAATGGCAGCCAAATTCTGGGAAAGATATTAATGTCTTATATATCTGATATGACTCTAATATTCAACAACAAAAACAACCCAGTTTAATTAGGAAATGAACAAAAAAATCTGAACAGATGCTGTTTCAAAGAAGATATACACATGTCAAATGAGCATGTGAAAAGATGTGCAGAATCATTAATCATTAAGGAGATGTATATTAAAATCATACTGAGAAAACTAAAAACTACTAAAATGGCTAAGAAAAATACTATGACATAAGGAAATGATGTCAAGGAGGCAGAGCAAATAGAGCATTTCCATTACTTGTGAAAATGGTATAGAAACTTGGAAAACCAATTTGGTAGTTTATTGTATCATTAAAGATATTTTTACAATAATATTAATTGTTACCCAAGTACACTAAAAATTTATGCTCATAAAATAACCTGTATTTAGATATTTGAATCAACTTTATTCATAAACTCTAAGTGTGGAAACAGTTACAGTTGTATTATATATATATATATATATATATTTATATTTATATTTATATTTATATTCTGGAAAAGACAAATGTTTTGGAACAGAATAGAGAGCTGTACTTGCTAAGGGGTATTAGAGGGAAGAGGGATAGACTGTTAAAATGTTGCACAAATAGAATTTGTATGTTGATGCAAGTATTCAGTATGGTACTATGGTGGTGGGTGTATTACTATATGCCTTTGTGAAATCTACAGTGTCTACCAACAGTGACTCTTAGTATATGAAGATTTTGTGTAATCACAATGTGGTAAGAACTGAGGATAGAAAGTAGACAGTGAAAAATAAATCTAGCTGATTAAAGGTGGTGAGGGAAAAAAGCAGTGGGAAAGAGGCTATAAGGCTAAAGATGAAAATAATATTGGTAGAAAAACTGGAGAAACATGGATAAAGTATATCATATGCTTTCAGTAATTATTTTATCCGATGTTAATTCCTGAAATTTAGTAAAAGTATCATTGTTAGCAAGGTGCTAACTTTAGGAGAAGGGGGTGTATGAGAAATCTGTATGATCTTTGCAATTCTTCAGTAAATCTAATATTATTTTGAAATAACATATATAAAAATATATAATAGAAATTCTAGGTTGTTTATGTTTTGTTTTGTTTCCACATAACTTAGAGTCAGTGGGCTGTCTCAAAATTCTGCTTGGGTTTTAGTAGGGATTGCGTTGAACATGTAGATCAATTTGTAATGAACTGCTCTTAAGAACAGTGTTCCACAAGTTCATGGGTGGCCTAGTAGGTTAAACATCCGACTTCTGCTCAGGTCATGATCTCAGGGTTTGTGGGTTTGAGCTCTACATTGGGCTCTGCACTGATGGGGCAGAGCCTGCTTGGAATTCTCTCTCCTCCTCTCTGTCCCTTTCTCTCTTTGACTCTCGAAATAAATAAAAATTTAAAAAAAGAACAGTAAGTCTTCCAGCCTATGGACTTGATATGTCTCTCTATTCATTTAAGCTCTACTTGATTTCTTTTAGCAGTGCTTTTTAAGTTTCATTTTATAGGACTTGCACTACTTTTGCTACATTTATTCTAAAAATACTTTACTTTTTAATGGTGTTTATATGGATTTGTTCTAGGCTTCCATATCTTTAGTAATTTTCTGTCTACTTGTTCTATTAATCTTTCATTTTCCAGCTCAAATCTGTTCAAATGCCCATCTGGTGTATATTTTCATTCCAATTATTGTACTTCTCACTGTACTTTTTTGTTTCTTTTCTATAATACTCTTTTTCTCTTGAGAATATTACCTGTAGCCCATCGTTAGCACACTTCCTTTAGTTTTTTAATATATGTTCCTATTTTGGGGCTCCTGGGTGGCTTCGTCATTTAAGCATTTGACTTCAGCTCAGGTCATGACCTCGCAGGTCATGATCTCGCAGTTCATGAGTTTGAGGCCTGCATTGGACTCTATGGTGACAGCTCAGAGCCTGGAGTCTGCTTCAAATTCTGTGTCTCCTTCTCTCTCTGCCCCTTCCCCACTTGCACCCAAAAATAAATAAACACTAAAAAAATTTAAAAAATAGAACATTGTAGTTAATATCATATTATGGATTCTATTTTATTTTTTCTGAGTATTCTTTTGTTGTTTTTTATAACTTGTCTATACTGTCCACTGTGTGTGTGTGTGTGTGTATATATATATATATAGTTTTTATTACCTGCCTTCTTATGATATTTTTTTCTATGTTAGTGGTCAGGCAATGTTTTACATAGAGTTTGTCTTTAGACAATGCAAGTCCATAAAGCTCTGCTTTCTGCTGAGCTAGATATTCATGGGTAGAAAAATTCATTTAAATTGTCAGATAATTCTCAATATGCCTAAGATTTTAGATTTTTCTTGGTTCTTTATGGTTACCTCCTTGCATGTATAGTTTCTCTGTCAGCCACGTTATTATGGATCTAACACTTCCAGGATTTCACCACTAAGTTCCTGCCTTGTCTACACTTCTTTCAAAACTATAACCACCATCTTGGGCTAGAATATTACAGGTTTTCCACAGGTGTTTCACACTGAGTCTGCCAGATTTAGTTGACAAAGACATGGACTTAACCCCTGCTTTCATCCCAAATCAGGTCTGCCACTTGTAGCTGCTAGTTTGCCCCAAATCCAAAGTCAATAGTGCTATGGTTTCCAGGGACCAAGCAGGAAGGAGTGTAAAAAGGCCATAAGTTTGGCCTGTATTTTTCTAACATTTCAATAGTTTTTAAAGAACAAATGCTTCTCAATTTTTTGTCTGACTTCAGTTGATCTCCAGTGCCTATTAATGGTTATTTTTGGCAGTGTTGCCCAGTTTTATTTTTGTTTTCTGCCAACAGCAATCATCTTACCTCCTTCCTCCACCATTATCTGGAGTGCTTTAATTAATTCTAATGGGAAAGTGGATTGATTGAATCATGGACATGTAACCTTGGTGCCTGTATGCCTTTAGTACGTCTCTAAAATTTTCTAATTTTTCTCCTTTTGAATATATACTGGCTGTAGACTTCTGTTTAAAAACCTTTAGCAGACTACAGAAACATTTCATTTATATTGTATTATTGTAGTTTTATTTTATTCATGGCAGGTTACACTGGATTGCCATTTAATTTTTGTAATATAAAATCTTGCTTGATAAATCATAGGAGTGTAAAAAGCAAGATAGCATTTGTCAATTGACTTGAGATCTAAGATCATCTTTCAGCCATTCACCCCAGCCACTTGATTGTCGCTACCCTCTGTCATCATTGTATATGTACATTCACTTCTCAGGATTCTAGGCAAGGGCACTGCACTTTATTATGTTTTATCTTTATCTTAAAAAAAACTTACAAAGTAAGGAAATAAAAATTCATGTTTGTTTATTCATCATTCTTCTAGAACAGCTAAGTTTTTCTCTACAAAAATGTTAGCATTTACAGAGCAATTGATATTTGCAAAATATTTTGGTTACTTTATTTATACTCCAATAAATAAGTGCACTGAATTGCTATTTTGGTACAATCACAAGGAATCAGGAATAAACCTTCTTAATATTTTCTGTAGTGCTAATGTCTGGTAATTAGATTACATTTAAAAATTTTTGGAAAATAAAAGCTCAACTCTACTTGCCAACTAGTAATACTGAATATATCTCTCTGTATCTATCTATCATCTATCTATTTTTCTATCTGTCTATCTGTCTGTCTATCTATCTATCTATCTATCTATCTAATCTCAATGCATTCTCTTGGTCAGGATATTAGCTACTATATTTTAAGAGATATTTAGCTTGAATTACACAATAGCATGTACAATGAAAAGTTAATCTTATGAATAATTGCACTCTTTAGCCCCAAGAAAAGCTATTAATATCCCTAAATACAGGCAGAGGAAAAAATATCTACTTTTTAACACTCTTTTACTCTCCAAAATATGGACTGGTATCTTTTCACAAATATAGCTGTGAAAGGTGCAAAACCTCTCTCACAAGCAGGGGTGAAAATGGGATGAGTATTTCCTTTGAAACTGTGATAAAGTGAGATTGCCTGCTCATTTGAGAAGACTGCCCAGGGAGGCACACCATGTGGCCTGATGCCAGTCAAGGAGGCCTAGGAAAGTGTTCTGATCCGCCAGAAGTCAGGGCTGAAACACACTGCTGTAATGAGAGAAGGGTGGTTGGTGAGCTCTCCTCCCCATTGTCCGTACATCCAGGAACATCACTGCCTCCAAAGACGGAGTTCGTTATAGAACAGGAACGTAACCTGGCATGCAGCCTATGAAGCCTACCATCTACTTGCAGTGAAGTTTTGTGCAGATAAAGTGATTCTGTCTTAGGAGTGTTTAGTTCCTGGAAAGGGAATAAGTAGAAAAAAGGAAGACTGCAGGAAAATGATAACAACACCCAGGTAACTGTTATATCATGGGCCATAGACGCCATAGCCTTGGCGTAACGGAAGGTGTGTGAAATGTTGCAGCATAGCATTTGGATAGTTCTGAAGTAACAAATTGAAAAGGGATGGCTTCCTTGACCTCGAAACATTTTTGTTCTTTTTCTGAATGGATAATATAAATTCCTTTACCTGAGTAAGACATGTGACTTCCTGGCACTATAAATCAGTCTGGGGATAGCAAGTATAGAAGATAACAAAAACTCATTCTAGTACCTTGAATTAATCAGTTAAATATATATTGCATTTCAGAAAAAAAGATGCAAATTCTAGAAGCCGAAAACATCTATCTGTAATAAAAATGCTAATGCTATAATGAGAAGCACTATAAGTAAATATAAATTCAAAATCTTCACCATCATTATCAATGTGTGTTTATTGATTTACTGAGGTTCTATAACGCACTACACAATTGGATGTGGTTTGCATATTTTTTTCTTCTACGTTACCTTTTTACATACCTGTGTAGGTAGGTTGTTTATGCCTCCATCTCATCATAGAAATTTAAAAATTATATATTAGTGTTTTAGTTTTTAATTCATATTCTATAATATCTTTTCACCTTTTGAAGTTTCCATGGCATACAAATCTTTTCTTATATTGATTATTAATATATTTTTATTGTGATGAATATCCACTTTTTATTTCTTAATGCAATTAATGTGATTTTGTAATGGATTTCAAGACCCAAAAAGACTTAGCCTGCACATCTCCAGCATAATTAATCAAATATTCTGTTTAAATATTTTATTGTTACTTAAAGAGTACATTAATATTTCTGAAATGCTGTTTACAGATATTTTATAGGTATATGATAATATGTCTGTCTTTATTCATTGATCTGAAAAACAGAGAGAGAAATGGGAAGCAAAAGAATAAACCGCAGAGTAAATAGATTAGGGTTCAAAAAAAGAAAAAAAATCACTGTAGTAACTCTGTAACTGTGAACCAATAGGATGACTTACTTTTATTAAAAAAAAAATTCAAGCCTCACTCTGTTTCTTTTTGCCTTCTCTTCTTTCCCTCATTCTCTCTACATACACACAGACATGTGCGCGCGCACACACACACACACACACACAGCTCTGAATATAAATCTTTCCATAATAATTTAAATTGATATAGAATTAAATTAGTGAATGTTGGTGTAATTTACGGCTGCTAGTTTTATGTGTGCTCATGACATCTAAGCTGCTACTTTGAGACATAAAAGACAGATCAAATAGTATGGGAAAGACAGATTTTTGAAACATCAGGACAGGGCATTCACTATGAAGCCCTAGAAGTCAGATAAATATATGCCCTGAGGCCCCAGCCCAATTAAATACATTTAAGGAAATGGAGTATTTCAGATTAGTTTCACAGAGATGTTGACAGTTCCCTTGAAGTAGTTAATCAAATTCAGCTGAATTGCATCATCATCGACAAATGCTGTCTCCTTTTCCTTGCCCATAGACTAAAGGGACTGTGTTGATGTATTAAAATCCTCTTGAATAAAATCGTTTATTTAGCTTCACTTTATTTTAATTCCTGACCTTGTCAACAGGCAAAGTAATTTTGTTAGGATGAAGAATGAATCATGCTCTATAACAGATGTCTTCAACCCCAGGTGCGCTTATTCTTGAGGGACACA
This sequence comes from Suricata suricatta, assembly GCF_006229205.1. NCBI lineage: Eukaryota > Metazoa > Chordata > Mammalia > Carnivora > Herpestidae > Suricata > Suricata suricatta. Next base: position 97,707,050 of record NC_043703.1, read on the forward strand.
AAAACTTTTCAGAGAATACATGGCACAGATTGTTTTAAGAGTATTCTGTACAAGACTTTCATGTTTCTGATGTGTTTATTTCTAAAATTGATCTGATTGAGAGTTCTGCACTTCTGAAGCCCAGATCTACTGAAAATTTACCTACCTGAAGGAGAGTATATTGGCAGCAAAACAATATGAACTTACAAAAACAAAACAAAAGAAACAGAACAAAAACAAAACAGAGAATCAGTGACAAGCTTATGGAAGCTTGTCCCTGTGTGTCATATTTACCTGTCTGCCTGCCCATTATCTATCGATCTGTCTGTCTAAGAATTTGAATTCAGAAGTGAAATCTCATGAGGCTTGAATTAGCACCAATATTTTGAAATAAAAGCTACTGTAAAATGTAATGAAGTCAGACTTCTTTCTGACAGAGAGTAAATTTATTTGGCTGGTCGTCTGACTAGGAGAACTGCCAGACCAAATGGATTTGAATTATTTTAATAAACTGAATGAACTAAACTTATAGCCAGATAGTTATAATAATAATAGCAATAATGATAACAACAATGATATTTACAACCCATATGCAAAATACCGGAACTTAAACTTAACGAAACATTGAAAACAGAAATCACCTGAAATGGCAGATGAATCACAATTTGAAATTCTATTAAGGGGCTGCAGAGCAGAAATTTAGGTGGAACACTACTTTATTTTTCCCCATTTGAGTCTTGGATGGACTTGCCTTCTGATACTTGTATCTAATTAATTATGAATACATTACTATTCAAGAACAGAATAGAAATCACAGGAATTACACCTGGAGCATGTACCATAGAGGACATATGAATTTTCAAGTTGCTGTTTAATTGGAATTATATGAAACTCTTTCTTGGAGTTTCTGAATATTAGGTCATAAATACCTTGCATATCTAGTTTGTCCCTCTTCTTTAGTGGCCAAGGAAGCTGAAGTCCAAGAAGTCATTTTCCTGAGGCACATATAGGGTCAGATTACAAACTTCAATCCTCTTTTTTCTATTGCACCAGACTTTTCCCTTTTAACCGCCCAAAGTTTGTTATACACTTAAAATTTTTATGTTAAAATTCAATAAATAGACATGCAAAAACAATTGAGAGCTGTTTCTAATAAATGTGCCCAGAAGTTATTTTGTCAGTAAGTGAAGACTTCTTAGCTCTATGGAAGCCATTTAGTACTAATTAGTGGAAACAGTCATTATTATGGAAGCAGGCATCATCACATTATTCCTGATTGACTAGCTTTGTTGCAAATGCTTTCAATGTCGTAAGTTGTATTTCAAAGTGGTATAATGTAACAAGTGTGTTTTAGTAGAATCTTAATGTATTTATATTTAGAGAAAGATCTTACTGGAAATAGAGCCTACCCACAGATTTATTTCTAATTATGTGTGTTCTGTTTTATTTGTTTGTTCAAAATTCTTGGATTCTTACTGAGAATTTTTGGGAGGTATTATATCAGTAATGTCTATGATATTTTCATTTCAAGATTTGTTGATTACACTTACCAACAGGTCCAAGTTAATACAACCCAGGTCAGTTCATTGCTTTGTTGATTTATTTACCTTTAGTCTAAAGCTGAGGCTTTTCCCTGTCTCGATTGACTAATTTTTAACAAGAAAAGTTTAAGTGTCCTCTGATTTGGATATATTATAAACCATCTGCATTTTCTTATCATTGTCACAATTAAAATTATATTTGACTTCCTAAAATGACTTGCAAAAATGCTTATATTGGATTTAAATACATTGTTAAATTTAAGATGTATCTATACAAATATCATTGTAATCTGTTTGAGAGCATAGGTTTTGATGTTAGACTATTGGGCTTGATTGCTGATTCAAGGCAAGTCCATTATTTCTCCAAGCCACAGTTTTTTCATCTATAAAAACGGAGACAATAATTGTAACTAACCCATATATTTGTTTTGAGGATTAGACGAGATGGTAAATACAAAGTTTTAGTACATGTCCTGATTATGACTAAATATTCCATAAATTTTCTTCATTAATATTATTGATTTATTCTTCAATCCAACAAAGATCAAATGTGTTCCATTTCTTAAGAATCAGTGCAAGACCTACATTTTCTTCTCTGTTCTCTCAAAATCTTCAGCCAATTTTGACGTCCTTCTGTCCTGAGTTGCAATTATATTCTTTGCCTACCTAACATATACTGCACTGCTCTATTTTTTAAATATTATATTCTTCTTGATGGAATATGAGTTATTTGAGGCCAGGGTCAGAATGCTTAATACCTAGTAGCTCATTTCTTAAGTGGGAAAAACATAACTTCTTTAAACATAATTTATCATAACCATAAAAAGAAAGTATTTAGGGACAAACATAATGAAAAAAGTGATTCCAGCAAAACAGTTTTGGAATTTGCCAGTCATATACCTGAATGACAACTGATTGAGCAATCAGAGGAAGTGAAAAGGGATGGATAGGGGATGGTACTTTAGGACTCCGAGCATACTTGATTTAGATGTTCATAGTGAAAACCGTGTGGCAATCAAATTTTCACCATTTAGCTTTGACAATGATGCAGAAATTAACCCCACTCAAAGGAAAGTCATGACAACCCAGCTCCCTCAGACCTCCAAAAAGTCCACTATAAGGTAACCAATACCAAAGATACATATAGAGACCCCCCCCTGCATTTTCTTGAGCCTGTCAGTTTGAACATATTTCTTAACATGAAGTGACAGAAAAATTTAACCAAATTAAATTAACCAAAGACATTGTAATAAATATTGCTAAAGAGCATATATACATACATATCAAATTTCTTAGCAATAAATACTAGAAACTAGATGAACTAGAATAGCACCTTCATATTTTCCAACTAGAAATCTATTTCCATTGCAAGATGTTAGGAGAAAAAATTAAAACATGCATTCTCAAAAAATCACATGTATTGTTTTTTAATGTTTAATTATTATTTAGAAACAGAGACAGAGTGCAAGCAGGGGATGGGCAGAGAGGAAGGCAAAGGATCTGAAACAGGCTCCATGCTGGTAGCAAAGAGGCCAATGTAGGGCTCAAACTCATGAACTGTAAGAACATGACCTGAGCCAAAGTCAGACACAACTGACTGAGCCACCCAGGTGCCCTATGTGTGTGTGTGTGTGTGTGTGTGTGTGTGAGTGTGTGTGTGTGTGTGTTTTAAGAATTCCTAGGTGATATGTTATATTAGAAGAAGGAGATTGAGGAGGAGGAAGAAAGAAAATGGATAGGTGTCCCAGTACCACAAAATGATAAAGCAATCCCCAGGAGAAGGGTTTTGGGATTACAGCTAAATCTCAGGCCTAGAGAGCAAATGGTCCAGATAAGATCAGGGCCAAAACATGAATGAAATATCTTTAAGAAAATAGTGAAACTGATAGATTGCTTTGTAGGTTTAAATACATGGAGAGGAGATTTGTACTTTCTGCAGAAGGCACATAGCTAAGACAATGAAAGATAATTATTAACTCCAGAAAAGATAAAATGATATACAAGAAGTGAAATGTAATCAAAATATTCTCTATAGTTCAATATCAGATAATGTTACATGTGAAAATATTATAAATATTATTGATGTTACAAAGAATTACAATATAATTATGATGGATTTCTAAATTAGAAAAAGGAAAAACATTTATGTCTAATGTGTTGGGAAGACATTATAACTGTGTTGTAATTTTGCATTTTAAGAAGTCTGATAATATCTGAGACTTAAATTCAGTAAATACTTACATAATCATATTATCTAAAAATATTAAGATATATTCCAGAACATACAACTGAAAATTTAACTGGTTTCCTTGAAGGAATAGAAATTTAAGAATGGGAAAAAAATAGGGTCAGGACTGCTGTTTTTCATTTTTTAAGTGTTTCCGAACTATAGACTTTTTAGGTTTTATACCAATCCAACTTTAAAAATTTTAAAAACATGATGAAAACTCTAGTAGACAGAAGTGAAAATTGTAGTAACACAGTGAAGTAAGCAATGAACTCAGGAGGAGCTGAAAACATTTCGGGAAAAACACAGCTTGCATCTGAGCGGGATTTAAGTAGGGTATCTGCAGCATACAATTTGGTATTTGAAACATGGTTATTGTCATTGAAATCTGTACATCCTAGAGTATGATATTTGAATTAATCTATAGGTGTACATTGAAACAGATAAATACCACAGTGATTTGTTCCAAATAAAAATCACAATCCTTGTGTCTTCTGACATTTATTATTTCTTAGAACTTTATGCCTATGAAAGTTTTTTTCCTCCCCATCAACTGTATTTCCTTCCTCGTGCCTAAGGAATGGCACCTTCCCCCACCCGATATTCTACACCAGAGAGGAGCAATAGGCTTTAACTGCAGCACATATGTTTGAAAGCGAAACATTGAGTTCTAAGTGTTTTATGTAGACCTACAGCATGCTGTTTGCTAGAAATTGAGAGCCTGGTAAGTGAGTCTTTCAGCATTTCAGAGCAACTTCCTTTTGCCTAAAACAAAATGGCTTTTCACTTTTCACTACAACACACTGTTCATTGCAAACTAAAATTTCTATCTACCTATTACAAACTGCCTCTAGCAGAGGAACTAACAAAGCTATTGAACTTTTGCAGTAATATGGAATTCTGACAGATTTTGGCAGCCTCTTCCATGAGGTTATTTTCTGTAGTATTTGTTTGTAGTTTTGTCTTGAAAAGAAAGAAAATAGGAATCCAAAGAAAGATGTGTGGGAAAGAATGAAAGGACACATAAGAAATAAAATGATGGGCAAAACTGTGAGGCCTATAGAGTTGACAGAAAGTAAAGAAAATTTGTTAATAACCAGTGGTCACTTCTTATGAGCTATGAATACTAATTCTCAACGAGTTGCTCATGTTATCACTGGACCTGATAAAGAAATTGGAGGAAATCTGTATAAAAATGAAAAACCTGATAGTAGATATGAAATTGAGTTATCAGAATTCTTTAATTCTTTATGAAAGCTTTGGAACTAGAAAAATATGAGCTATCATGTTACACTCAATTTCTTTACATTCAGTCTACAATCACAAACATAGTTACATGTGTGACAAGTGTCTTCTATAAAAGTAGATTCTCTCTCTCTGTCTCCCCATCTCTCTCATTCTCTCTCTCTGTCTACCCATCTGTCTACTCCTCCATTTTAATGTAATCATTTTGTTTAAGTTGGGAAGAAAATGTAAACAGGAAGAATCCTCTACAAGAGGAAATTTTATATTCATTTTGTAGCCAGGAGTAGAGAAACTAAAGATTCAGGGCAAGCAAAGAAACAGGAACAATATCTTTAAGCTAGAGGATCTCTTGTTAAATCAGATCATTCAGGGAAAATGAAATCAGTTTTCTTTTACTTGAGACTAAGTGAAAGAAAGAAAGCAGGGTCATTCTGCTGGCTCAGAGCTAACATTGATGGCCTAATGGACCATCTTGGTCCATTGGACTCTTTCCAGGTCCTCAAAGAGATACAGTAAGCAAGAAAAAGAAAATTGACAAAGGACAAACCAGTCACTGCCAGACTTATCCCCAGCCAAAAAGAACAGGAGCTTCTTAAAGCTTCTTGTTTGACTCATTGATAAGTCTGCTGTCATCTCTCTGGGATCTTGGAAAAAAATGGAAAAAAAAAAAGTAGCAGACTAAGCTACAGGGAGCCTGGGAATAACAGTGAAGCAACATGTGTGCAGTAGGTCCCCATATTTGTGTGTCTGCTTTTTTAAGAGTAAATCTCAAATTCTCACCTAGAATTGGTAACTTGGCTTTAAATGAAACTTTATTTGGAAATATCCTAGTGTGAATGCCATTGTTTCTATGCAGAAAATTGGAAAGAAGCTATAATAAATGCTCATTGAATATAATTAAACACTGTCCTCTTTTTTAGGGCACTGGAGAGGTTTGGGATAGTAGAAACAATAGAATTTTAGACTACTATAGCTTGAAGTATTAAGAACTCATTACGAAATGAGTTCAACTCATGTTAGTTATTAATTTGAGAAGTGATGCTAGAAACATTATAGTGATATTTAATTTTTTATGAAGAACTTCCCTTTATATTTCAAAAACATTAACATGCTAGGTTTAAAAAAAAGACAAACAAGGAACATGTAATGTTGAGGGCAAGTCCTTTCGAGGGAAACCATCAGTTGCTATAAAGAATGAGGAAGTAGGATTGGCCCAGGAGGGAAAGGATATAGGTCTTAAAGACTGGTTTAACAGGAGCAAAGGCTTTAGGCCTCATGCTCACAGGAGACCTGACCTAAAACAGAACTGTTACATTTGCCTAAAACTCAGAACTGTGAAAAACACATACATAGAACTTGACAATTCAGCATAGAAATCATCAGGTTGCCCTGGTACATAAGTGGAACACACTCAGCCTTGGAAATCACAATCCGTGGCCAGTGCTGTGAATGGGAGCTGGGCCAAATAGCTGTAATATAAAAATAGTGTGCAGAATGAACAGGAAATCAGTAAAATGATTGAAATCATTTTGAAATAAAAAAATGATCTGAAACCAGTGAATTCTATGGGATCCCGGCCAAGGAAACCTCAACACTGTCCTATACAGAAACCTCTACAACTCTGGGCATTTGGAAATGCAGAAAAGATGAGAAAACAGAAAATCCTATTTAGAATTGTATAAAGATTTTGT
>NC_043703.1:97713832-97762390 GCF_006229205.1 Suricata suricatta
AAAAAAAGAAAATTCAAAAAAATAAAAATGATTAGTACATAATTATAATATATAACATATTAATATGCTGAAAATAAAGTTGTAAAATTGAATTATAAAAACATGGAATTTTTAAAATGTGGAATAAGTGAGGGGCTTTTAAAGAAAAGTCCAGGGTTTTTTGTAGTATTAGGAAAAAGACAGAGATAATGATTACATTTACACATTGCTGGCAAAATATAAAGTTATTTGTTTTGGTCAGAATAACTTATGTTAAAGGCTGCTACAGACAAACACAGTAGTGTTACCGGCTTAAGAATGAGAATTTATTTCTAATATGTGCAAAGTCTAATGGGAGTTAGGCAGTTCTCCTACCTCTTCGATCTAGGTCTGCATATGCTGTACAATATTACTGCAGCAGGGAAAGTACATTGGCCTTTAATTGCTTCATCTTAGAGGAAACTAATTATTTGTCACTGTTCATCAGCTATTGCTTTCAAATGGCTCCAATCTAACTACAAAGCTGTCTGAAAATATAGAAAAACACAAAAGACATTTTGTGAGTATAATGTGCATATAAATAAATATTAACTAAAGAATAAGAATAAAATGCTCAGCACCCAAAGTGATGGAGGATAAATTAATAAAGTAACGAATCCAACATTATTAAGAAGAGAAATGTAACAAAGTTAATTATATTAACAAAGAAAATTATGTTAAATTGAAGGTACAATATAAGGTTGTAGAACTTAAGCTCTGAATATGTCAGAGAAGCCAATAAATTTAAATTCATCAAATTCGCTCATCAGTAAACACATTGATATTCAAAATATAGATCTGTTGGCTTCTTGCAAGGAACATACCTAACATATAATGATAGAAAGGTTGACAGCATAAAATTAGTAAAATAAAATTAATAACACATTATTATCAGAAGATTAGGATGCAAAATTGAAACAATAAAGTATAAACGGAGGGTTGCTGGATGTTAGGTGGAGGGATGAGCTAAAGGATGATGGACATTAAGGGAGGCTCCCATTGGAATGAGCACTGGGTATTGTATGTAGGTGATAAATCACTAAATTCTACTCCTGAAACTTTTGTTACACTACATGTTAACTAACTTGAATTTAAACAAAAAATTAAAATTAATAATAAAATTTGCCGTCAGAAATAAAACAATAAATCAAAGATTGGTATATTTAACGATAATAAGACAGTGTAATCTAACTATGTAATAATCATGACCTAATACATAGTAAAATAGCATCAAGATTTGTGTAATAGGACTTGAGAGAACTGTAAGCCAAAATGATAAATCCAAAGTCATGAGTGAATTTATAAAATATGTTTTTATAATGTATTTTAGATATGTATCTAGATATACATGAGGAAGAAATACTGAGTAAGGATATAGAAAATAGCTTAAAGACATAGAAATCATCAACAGTACAAAACAAATTATTTGAGAACCAGATTGCTGGGAAAGGCTGATAAAGAAAAATAGAAGAAACTACAGTTATACATTCAAATAATTTAAAAAGGGAAAACAATGCAGGGTATTTTTAAAGTTTAAGTTATTATTATACTTAGCAATTTTGGAAATTTACATGTCATAGACAATAACAAAAAAGTATGTAAATTGAAAAATGGACATTGAAAACTAAAAATTATCATTAAGGAAGACAATATCATCAGAAATATTCTCCATAAAAGCCGTCAATGATATACACTTGACTTTTAATAAGCAATTGTGGAAAAATTGTTTTTTCCTTACAAACAAAATATAACAAATCCTCTCCCTTTTATTGCTAACTAAATCTTGATAGAAAAATTAGATAAGGTTAGAAACAAAATTCTGGAGTGGTCTTAATTTTAAATATGAAATGCTAAAATCTTACACAGCATATGAGACTATTAAAATTGGCAAACTATATAAAAACAGCAACAGAATAATAATAATGAAAGGTAGAATTAACTTTAGAAATGGTAGAGTGGTTCAGAATTAGAAAATACAACATGTGATTCTCCTTGATAAGAAATGGAAAAAGCAAATAATCATGTCAACAGAAGCAGAAAAAAACTTAAATCAAATGGTCTATTATGCAGTAAATGCTGACAAAATTGATAACAGAACTAACTAATACAATATATCTATGAAAAGCCTATAGAAGAATATGAGATATGTTTTCATCAATTTATGAAAAATTGCTTTATATTCATTTTCCATTTTATGTATTAGGGCTTTTGCCAAAAGTAGAAGGCAGGCCCTCTCTCACTGTTTCTGTCCTGGGGAAACAGAAGTTGATGTTTGAGGTCATCAAGGAAACTATGACTTTAAAAGGAAATGAGAAACACAGAGATGTGAATCGTGATAAAAATAACAGAGCAAATGACTAATGAATGTCAAGAGGAAAACATAGAAAATAGAAACAAACAGGAGATCCAAATATTGGATCAATCTGTTTGAAGAAATTGAAGAAATGAGAAAGAATTTTACCAGAAATTGAAATATATGTATATAAAAAAACAAAACAAAGGATCAAATGGAAATTCTGTAAATGAAAAATAACATAATTGAAGTAAGGCAGAAAATAAATAATTCATATGGAACATGGTTGACAAATCTAATTTAACTGTATTTTAGTTTAGACAGAGCCTGGAGAAAAGAATAGCAGCAACGGTCAAAGGAAAAGTAGCTGAAAAATTATTGAAACCCAAAAGTTTTCAGAACAGCCATGGATGGGGATAAGAATACATAAAATCTATAAAAAGTAGTAATAAAACTAAAATTTTACTTTTCAACAAGAATTTGGAAACCAAAAGCCAATTACTTCCTGAAAGTGTTGAAATAAGTAATTGTAAACACGTAATTTTTATAATCAGCAAAACCATCTTTAAAAAATAAAGGTAAGCAGATTTCTAATATAAACAAAACTTGAATTCAGAGACACAAATCCTGTGCATTTAAAACAAAAATCAAAAAATCTTGAGGGTATGCAGGCAGAATAAAACTACACATAAAACCATGGTTATGCAAGAAAACACATACATACCCATATAAAAAGGGCAAATATGAAAGTAAATATCAAATTTTATGTTTTTTAAATATGTCACCTAATTGGGATATATAACAATAAAATACCAAATCCACATGAACAGGTAAAGATATGTAGGGAAGTACAGCATTGTCTAGGTAAATGCAACACTATGATTTAAGGAAGTCTTTAATGCATTCAATATGAACTTATAATCTCTCTGTTAATGAAGAGTACAAAGAAAGAGATTGACTAACAGCCTCAGAAACGAGAAACAAATAACAGTCATAACTGATTAACTAAAACCAAAACAAGAAGGGATACAGTAAAGGAAATAGATAACAAATGCAACAGCTAGAATATAAATAGCAAGTTGATGGATTCAATGCTGTTAAAGCAGAAAATGAGTCATGCATATGGACTTGGTGGATATATCTCATGGTATTTCAGTTGAGATAGAGACTGGGGGAATAAAATAGCAATATTTGTGATAGTGTTAAATGGAGATGTAACAAATATCTATATAAAAGACGAAGGTTGATGGACAATTTCAAAAATTCTCTACTACCAATGAGAGCCACATTGTCAATATGAGGATGGAGAAAAACTGAAAAAAAAAGGAATATAAAATGATATATCATGCTAGAATTTATTTTAAAAATCTGGTAGTCTTTAATGCAAGCATTATCAGAAATGAAAAGGATTGTTTATAATGTGAGAAGCAATCAGTATATTAAGACAGTATATCAATCCAAAATATTTATATGAGTAACACAAACTGAAAGACCTATAGGTAAAATAACACTCACAAAAAAGGTTGAAGGTTTTACAATAACTCCCTCAGATTCTACTAGGACACATGGACTTGAAATAATAGGGATATTGATGGTTTGAAAAAATGTTTAAGAAATTTAACCTAATTTAAATATAAGGATCACTAAACCCAATACTTACAGAATTGATATTATTTGTAATGCTACCCGGAACGTTTCCCAAAACTGGTCATCTAATGAACCATGAAGATCCAACACATTTTGAGGCCCCTAGGTGGCTCAGCTGGTTAAACATCTGACTCTTGCTTTCAGCCCAGTTCATGATCTTGCAGTTTGTGAGATGAAGTCCCATGTCCAGCTCTGTGCTGACAAAGCAGAACCTGCTTGGGACTCTTCTCTCTCTCTGTCTCTCTGTCTCCATCTCTCTCCCTTTCTCTTGTCTCTCTGCCCCTATCCCACTCACACTCTCTCCAAATAAAACATAAACTTAAAAAAAAAGATTCAACAGATTTTACAGATTGAAATCATACCGCGTATATCCTAGAATTCAGTCAGAAAATGAAAATTACTAAACCCTCAACTGTTTGGAGCGTATGTAACACTCATTTTGAATAACTGAGTCAATGAAGAAGTAAAATGAAAATTAGAATAAAAAAAGAAAATTAGAACATATTTTCACTGAATGATAATGACAATAAAATGTATCAAAATTGTATCATGCCAGTTTAATGTGCTTAGAAAGTTGGGGCGCCTGGTTGGCTCAGTCAGTTGAGCCTCTGGCTTCAGCTCAGGTCAGATCTCATGTTCATGGGTTCGAGCCCCACGTCAGGCTCTGTGCTGACAGCTAGCTCAGAGCCTGGAGCCTGCTTCCGGTTCTGTGTCTCCTTCTCTCTCTGCCCCTCGCCCTCTCATGCTCTGTCTCTCTCTGTATCAAAAACAAATAAAATATTAAAAAAAAAGAAAGTTATTTACAACTATAAGTAACTTTCAGTAGAAAGGGCTGAAAAATCAATGACAATATTTTAATTTTAAAACTAGAAAAGAGATTATCTATAAGAAATAGAAGGAAAGAAATAATAAACATAAAAGTGGAAATTAGGAAGGAGAAAAAATATATTTTCTGTAAAAATCATCCTTGGTAAACATTATTTCTTTGATACTATTAATAAATTTATAAACTCATTGTAAGACAAATCAAGAAAAATGATAAAACAAATTACTGATGTCAGAAATGAAAAATATAATATATCATTACAGATTCCCACATGTTTAAAAGTTGAGATACGTTTTTAAATTTCCTTGTTCCAGAAATACTGAGGTAAACAAATAAAATTGTACCTATTTAAAATGTACAACGTGATGGCTTGAATACATATTGTAAAATAATTACCACTATCAAGTTAGTTGACTCACTGAACATCTTAAATAGTTACCTGTGTGTTTGTGCTCAGAACCCTTAAGACTTAATCATTGCAAATTTCAAATATACAATACCATATTAACTCTAGTCATCACATTGTATAATATACATTAGATCCCTCAAATGTGTTCATCTTATGAGTAAGTTTGTACTCTTAGACCATTATCTGCCCATTTCTCTCACTGCCATCATTTTATATTCCTACTACTGAGTTCAACTTTGTTTTCTTTTCTTTTTTTAGATTCCATACGTAAGTGAGATCATTCAGTATTTATCTTTCTGTATGGTCCATTTCAATTAACATAATGCCCTAAACATGTTTTGTCCAAAAACAGGGCAATCTAGATAAAATAAGCAAGTTTCCGGTAAAGTACAACTTATCAAATTACATATAGAATAAATAGAAAAATTATTAGAACTATACTTATTAAACAAGAATACTAATCTTATACAAATTCTTTCTAGAGAACATAAATAGAAAGATGTCAACTTATCAATATATTTATGAGAGCATTATAGGCATTAATTTAAACAGCTAACCAAGGACATTACAAAAAGGAAAATCATAGGTAAAAGACCTTTGTGAATAAAGGCACAAAACACTTAAACTGCATAAAGGATAATACATAACAACTAAGGGAGATGTATTTCACAAATGCAAGTATGATATAACATATAAAAAATCTATTGAAATAATTCATTACATTTGTAGAATAAAGTAGGCATAAACATAGAAGTAGGAAAGCATTCAATAGAATTTAATACCTCTTTATGATTAAAAACTGTCCACAAACTTCTAAAAACTTAGTAGTTTTTTAGAGTATTTAGAGAAATGTCTGTTCATGTCTTCTACCCATTTTTGAATTATTTGGTTTTTAGGTGTTGAGTTTGATAAGGTCTTTATAGATTTTTGGATACTAACCCTTTATTATGTCATTTGCAAATATCTTCTCTCCTTCTTCTTACATCAAATGCAAATAACCCATTCCATAGGTTGCCTTTTATTTTTGTTGATTGTTTCCTTTTCTGTGCCGAAACTTTTTATGTTGATGAAGTCCCAATAGTTCATTTGTGATTTTGTTTCCCTGCCTCTGGAGATGTTTCTAATAAGAGATTGCTAGGGCTGAGGTCAAAAAGGTTGATGCCTTTATTCTCCTCTAGGACTTTAACAGTATCCAGTCACTCATTTAGGTCTTTCATCCATTTTGAAATTATTTTTGTCTATAGTGTAAGTCAGTGGTCCAGTTTCATTGTTTTGAATGTTGCTGTCCAGTTTTCCCATCACTATGTGTTCAAGAGACTTTTTTTTTCCATTGGATATTCTTTCCTGCTTTGTTGAAAATTAGTTGACCTTATAGTTGTGGGTCCATTTCTGGGTTCTCTAATCTGTTCCATTGATCTGTGTGTCTGTTTTTGTGCCAGTGCCATATTGTCTTGATGATTGAGCTTTGCAATACAGTTTGAAATCTGGAATTGTGATGCCTCCTGACTTGCTTTTCTTTCTTTCCTTTTTTTTTTTTAACCATTACTTTGGCTATTCAGAGTCTTTTAAGGTTCCATACAAATTTTAGAATTGTTTGTTCTAGACCTGTGAAGAATGCTGATATTATTTTGATAGGGATTGCATTGAGTCTGTAGTTTGTGTTGAGTAGTATAGACATTTTAACAACATTTTTCTTTAATCCATAGACATGGAATGTTTTTCCATTTGTTTGTGTCTTCTTCCATTTATTTCATAAGTGTCGTATGGTTTCAGAGTGCAGATCTCTTACCTGTTTGGTTAATTTTATTCCTAGGCATCTTAAAGTTTTTGGTACAGTTGTACATGGGATCAATTCCTTGATTTCTATTTCTGCCACTTCATTATTGGTGTATATAAATGCAACAGATTTCTGTATATTTATTTTTTCTTCCGTGACTTTGCTGAATTCATGTTCCAGTTCTAACAATTTTTTTATGGAGTCTTTGCATTTCCTATGCACTGTATCACATTATTTGAGAAAAGTGACAGTTTGACATCTTCCTTGCCTATTGTATGCCTTTTATTTCTCTTTGTTGTCTCACTGCTGAGGCTAGGCCTTCCAGTACTATGTTGAACAACCATAGTAAGAGTAGGCATCCCTATCATGTTCCTGACTTTAGGGGAAAAACTCTCAGTTTTTCTCCTTTGAGGATATTAACTATGCGTCTTTCATATATGGCCTTCATGATGTTGAGGTATGTTCCTTCTATTTCTAGTTTTTGAGGAAAAGATGCTGTATTTTGTCAAATGAATTTATTCTAACTGTTGAAAAGATCAAATGGTTCTAATCCTTTCTTTTATTAATGTGGCATATCATGTTGATTGATTTGGGGATATTGAACCAGCCCTACAGCCCAGGAATGAATCTCACTTGATCATGGTGATTCATTCTTTTAATGTACTTACCGGTGTAAGAATTTTTGCATCAGAGTTCACCAGAGATATTGCTCTGTAATTCTTTTTAGTGCTGTCTTTGGTTTTGGAATCAGGGTAATGCTGCCTCATAGGATGAGTTTGGAAGTTGCTCTTCCATTTCTATTTTCTGGAACAGTTTTAGAAGTATAAGCATTAAGTTTTCCTTAAATATTTGATAGCATCCCCCTGAAAAACCATTTCGCCCTGGACTTTTGTTTGTTGGGATATTGTTGGTTACTGATTAAATTTCTTTCCTGGTTATGGGTCTGTTCAAAATGTTTATATCTTTGTGTTTCAGTTTTGGTAGTTTACATGTTTCTAGGAATTTATTCATTTCTTCCAGAATGCTCAATTTGTTGGCATATAATTGCTTATAATATTCACTTATAATTGTTTACAGCTCTGTGATGTTATTTGTGATCTTTCCTTTCATCATGATTTAATTTATTTGTGTCTTTTTTTCTTTTAAATAAGTCTGGCTATGGGTTTATCAATTTTATTAATTCTTTCAAAGAATCAGATACTCGTTTTGTTGATCTTTTCGACTATGTTTTTTTGTTTTTATATCTATCATTTCTTTCTGCTTTACTCTATTATTTCTCTTCATCGGCTGGTTTTCAGCTTTATTTGCTGTTCTTTTGCCAGCTTTTTTAGGTGTAAAGTTAGGTTGTATATTTGAGACTTGCCTCTTGAGGAATGTCTGTATTGTTATATACTTCCCTCTTCTTACCACCTTTGCTGCATCCCAAAGGTTTTGGGCTGTAGTGTTTTTATTTTCATCGCTTCATATATTTTTTTAAACAACTTCTTTAATTTTCTGATTAATTAATCTATTCTTTAGTAGAATGCTCTTTAAAGTCCTTGCATTTGTGGTCTTTCATAGTTTTTCTTGTTGCTGACTTCAAGTTTCATAACATTTTTTTTCTGAAAATATACCTGGTATGATCTCAGTCTTTTTGTACTGGTTGAGGCCTGATTTGTGATCCAGTATGTGATTGATTCTGGAGAATGTTCTGTGCACTTGAGAAGAATGTGTATACTCCTGCTTTAGGATGAAATGTTTTGAATATATCTGTTAAGTCCATCCGGCTCAATGTGTCATTCAAAGCCATTGTTTCTTTATTGATCTTCTGCCTGGATGATCTGACCATTGCTGTAAGTGGAGTATTATTATCAATAGGTTTATTTAAGTTTATTGTCAATTGACATATATTTGGCTTCTTCTAAATTGGAGGCATGAATATTTACTATTGGTAGATCTTATTGCATAGACCTATTTATTATGACATAGTGTCCTTCTTCATCTCTAACTTAGTCTTTGGTTTAAAATGTAGTTTGTCGGGGTGCCTGGGTGGCTCAGTCGGTTAAGCCTCCGGCTTCGGCTCAGGTCAGATTTCACGTTTGTGGGTTCAAGCCCCGCGTCAGGTTCTGTGCTGACAGCTAGCTCAGAGCCTGGAGCTGCTTCCGGTTCTGTGTCTCCTTCTCTCTCTGCCCCTCCCCCTCTCATGCTCTGTCTCTCTCTGTATCAAAAATAAATAAAACATTAAATAAAATAAAATAAAATAAAATGTAGTTTGTCTGATGTAAGTATGAACATTCCAACTTTGTTTTGATAACCATTAGCATGATAAATCGTTTCCATTCCCTCACTTTCAATCTGTATATGTCTTTGGGTCTTAAATTAGTCTCTTATAAGCAGCATATCAATGGGTCTTGTTTGCTCTATTTTTTTTTTTTGTAATATCCATTGTGAAACCCTATGTCTTGTGATTGGAGCATTTAATCCATTTACATTGAGAGTAATTATTGATAGGTAAGAATTTAGTGCCATTGTATTACCTGTAAATCTGTTGTTTCTGTAGATTTTCTCTGTTCCCTTCTAGTCTTTGTTGCATTAGGTCTCTCTTTCCCTGCCAAGGGTCCCTTTTAATATTTCTTGCAGAGCTGGTTTAGTGTTCACAAACCCTTTTAGTATTTGCTTGTCTTGGAAACACTTTCTCTGTCTTGTTCTGAATGACAACCTTGCTGGATCAATTATTCTTGCTTGCATATTTTTCACATTTAGCACATTGAATATATCATGCACTCCCTTCTGGCCTGCCAAAGGGAGACATGTCTGCTGCTAACCTTATGTATTTACCTTTGTAATTTAAAGACCTTTTATCGCTAACTGCCTTCAGGATTCTTCTTTCATCTTTGTATTTTGCAAGTTACACTATGATATGACTTGGTGTTGACCTGTTTTTGTTGATTTTGAAGAAAGCCTCTATGCCTCTTGGACTTGGATGCCTATTTCCTTCCCCAGATTAGGGAAATTATCAGCTATATTTTGTTCAGATAAACCTTCTGCCTCATTTTCCTGCTCTTATTCTTCTGGACTCCTCTGAAATGGATAGTATTTCACTTTATTGAATTGCTAAGTTTCCTAAGTTTATATTCATGATCTGTAGTTTTCTTTCCTTCTCCTTTTTCAGTTTTATTATTTTCCATAATTTTATTTTTTTATCACCTATCTCTTCCTCTGTTTCTTCCATTCTCATTATGATTACACCCTGTTAGTTTTGTATTTCAGTTATAGCCTTCTTTTTATTTTGGCCTGACTAGTTTTTATGTCTTTTATTTCTGCAGCCAGGGTTTTTCTGGTATCCTCTACATTTCTTTCAAGCACAGGTAGTATTTTCATGACTGTTGTTCTAAGTTTTGTTCAGATATATCACTTTTATCTGTTTAAGTAAGTCCTTGGCTGTGATTTCCCCTTGATCTTTCTTTGTCATTTTATCTAGGCTTATGTCTTTTACATGTTATGAAAGCTTGTTATGTTTCTGCTTCTGAGAATAATGCTATATTAAGAAGGGGTCATACACTGTCCAGGGCCTGGAGAGACTTAGCAAATTTTTTAAAAATAAGGGAAAAATATGAATCACAGCAGTACCATCAAATGTCAATGACATACAAATGTGCAATTGAGAAAACAAAAAGACAATAATACAATAGTTTAGATGTGAAGCAATTTTTACACGTTTGGTCAGAATATGAATTGATACAGTTCCTTTATTTTTAAATTTTTTCCTCTTTATTAGAGTATAATTGACAAATGGAATCATAAGATATTTAAAGTATATATCATGGTGATTTACTACATGTATACATTGTAAAAGATTCTCCCCACCAATTTAGTGAGCATATCCATCACCTTACCTATGTATCTATTTATTATTTTTAATTATCATTATTATTATTGTTGTGAACATTTAAGTTATACTCCAGTAACAAATTTCAATTACAGAGTGCTATAAACTATAGTCGATGTGTTTAACATTAGATCCTTAGACCTCATTCATGTCATAACTAGGAGTTTGTACCATTTTACCAAATTCTCCCTATTTGATCCTATCCCCAAATCCTGAAAACCACTTTTTAGTCCCTGACTTTATGAGTATGACTTTAAAAATATATAGTTTAAAATAAAAGATGATTTCCACAGAGAAGGTAGGTGAGGGATTGGGTGAAATAGGTAAAGGAATAAGCATGCACTTACATTGATGAACACTAATATATGGAAATGTTGAATCAATATACTGTATATCTGAAACTAATATAACAATGGATGGAGATAGAGCCCTCCATCAGTTTCTGCACTGACAGCCTGGAGCCTGTTCGGGATTCTCTCTCCCCCTTTTTCTCTCTTCCCTGCCCCCACTCACATGTGCGCTCTCTCTCTCTCTCTCTCTCTCTCTCTCAAAATAAGTGAATTAACATCAAAACAAATAGTAAAATTTGGAAACGTGCCAAATCCACCCGTAGATAAATGAATAAATAAAAGTAGGGCTTTATCATTGAATATTATATAGAAGATGAAATCCTTGGACCAGAACTCTATGTATCATCATGAATAGTCTGAAATTAATAAATTTATATAAAAGCATGGTAAAGTCACTTCTAATGTAAGGCATATCATACTCTAGCATCACATAAATCAGAAATAAAATATATAAAACAGAGGAAACATTTCCCACATCACAGTAATTACCTATAATTTTTAAGTTAATAAAAAACAAAGACATAGACAAACCACTGTTAGTATTATATTTAAATATAAAGCATAGCCCAAATATAGCATCCTGAATTGGTTGCAGATATATTTAATTCTAATCCCGTATTTTAATAAATATCTTTGTGGATTCTGTGATGTCTCTCAGCAGAGACGTAGAAAGATTCTCCCCACCATATTTTCAAAATATCCATATTTGTTAGAAAATATGCCTATGTATTTTGTGAAGGCAGTATACGGAATATGAGAATCACATGTATTCTGGTGATTTAGAAAGAAAAATATAAAGTGTGTCTTCATCTTAGCGTTTTTGTGAATTTACTTGCCTATATTATACACATATTGCATAATCCAGAGATTACCGTTCTATGCATTTATCCTCAAGAATTTCTAGCACATATACAGAAGAGATATTTAAATGTTGTGCTCATGGTAGCATTGTTCAATATTATAATTTAATGGCAAAATCCCTTAATTGTAGAATGGATGGAAAGTTTTTTTAAAGCGTATGTTTAGCTCTTTTAATCCATTGTATTTCATATTGCTATCTTCATTTTTCTATTTACATACAGGAGAATTCATATCATGTGGTATATAGTTCTATGAATCTTTAGAAATGCACACATTAGTGTATCCAAAACCACAATCAAGATAAAGAATGTTTCTATCACCCCAAAAATACTCTTCCTATTGCTGCATGGTGGCATCTTTCTCCCTCCCCTCCCAAAAGCTGGCAACTATTGATGTGTCTCTGCCCCTAAAATTTTACCGTTTTCAAAATGACTTATAAATGGAAAGGTAGAGTATGTAGTCTTTGGATCCAGCTTCTTTTACTAAGAAAATGGATTTGAGATTGAGCAATTTTGTTGTGTGATTCAGTAGTTCATTTTTATTGCTGATCACTATTTCATTATGTAGATTTGTTTATTCATTCGTCTGTTGAAAAACATCTTGATAGTTGCCAGTTTGGGGTGATTATGTATAAAACTGTTGTAAACATTTTTGAGGTAGCAGTGTTGAAGTCTTTAGTCATAATTGTGGATTTGTCTTTCTCCTTTCAATTCTGTCAGTTTTGCTTTATTTATTTTTAATCTCTATTGTTCTTTTAATGTTTTTCATTTTTGAGAGAGAGAGAGAGCAAGTGGGTTAGAGGCAGAGAGAGAAGAAAACACAGAATCTGAAGCAGGCTCCTGGCTCTGAGCTGTCAGCATAGAGCCTGCAAGGGGCTTGAACTCAAGGGCCAGGAGGTCATGACCTGATCTGAAGTCAGACTCTTAACTAACTGAACTCCGCAGGTGTCCATTGAATCTCTGCTGTTAACTACATGCACCTTTTGAAATGTTTCATCTTCTTTATTATTATATAATGTTCCTCTTTAACCCTGGTAATAATCCTTTTCCCAAAGTCTACTTTGATATTGTTATAGATACTCCCACTTTCTTTTGATTAAGGTGTGTATGGTACATTTTTTCAACCTTTTGCTTTTAACCAACCTATGCCTTTATATTTGCTTTTGGCTTTTTGTATACAATATCTACTTGGATCTTGCTTTTTCTTTCCATTTTTTTCTTTATTTTTTAGAGCAGTTTTAAGTTTACAGCAAATTTGAGTGGAAAATACAGCTATTTCCCGTAAGCTCCCTCCTCCCACATGTGCATAACCTCCAGAACTTACTTTTTTATCTGGTCTGATATTCTTTTTGTTTTGATTGATAAGTTTAGACTGCTTACATTTAACATGATTATTAATATGGTTGGATTAAAATCCATCTCTGTTTTGGGTTGGTTACTTTGTTATGTCTTTCATACATGTACACTATTGTGGCTCATAAAAATGTAACTTACATTTGATTATGTTTCTTATTTGATTATTAAAATACTATAAATTAAGCACCTATAATTTCCTATGACTTTATGGCAAAATATATTTTTACCAATCTTCAGCAATGCTTTCAATGTTATTTTATATGGTAAGTTTATTTTAATTTGTACCATATTATTTTCTATTTACTGTTTCATCCACTTTTATGTAGAGCAGTAAACAAAGTATACTTACCAATAACATGTAGTTTTTTGGTTTGCATTATTAAGAAAGAAACTATTAAAGATGGCTTACATTTTTAGAATAATTTTTTAAGCTTATTTATTTAGTTTGAGAAAGACAGAGAGATCGTGAGCCAGGGAGGGGTAGAGAAAGAGAGAGAATTCCAAGCAAGATTTGCAGTCATCATAGAACCCCACATAGGGCTCAGGTTCCATGAAACCGTGAGATTATGACCTGACCCAAAGTCAAGAGTTGGATGCTTGACTGACTGAGCCACCTGGATGCCCTGAAAGATGGCTTTTAATGTCTATCATTGAGTTTGGATTGAGTACTACATGATTTTAAATAATAACTGAGAAGGATGTAGAGTTTGAGCTCCTGTTTTGATGCTTAACTTTTATAAGTGAACTGAGAATCATATTGGTTCCACAATATTTTAAGACATAATATACTCTTATCTGAAATTCAGTGTTTACTTTAGAGAATAGAGATTAAATCATCTTATTTCACCTCATAATGTGGTTACCCGGACTTGTAATTGTGGTAGTAGTGTAGCCTTTGCCAACTTCTTGTATTTTGCTCTGTTGTTATTAATACTATCCTTAACCTGACATTCATTTGTAAGTACCTTTCATAGCTTCTGTTCCTTCTGGTGGAAACTAAGTTAGATAAAGCTGGAAGATATAATCCCTAAATCAGTTTAAACTGTCAAACATAAACCCCTGTAAACAAAAGAGGTTGAAAGCCATTGAAGCAGTGATGGCCTCATTATGAAAATTTCTGCATTATGGAACTTTGACTCTGTCCTGCTGATATGCTTCATTTACATAAAGACTTTAAAAATTTGATATATAGACTGAGAAGGAAGTGGGAGGGGGTCCATATATTAAATCTTAGTACCACTAATATTTATTTTTTTAAATAAAAGTGAATAGATTTAGAAATTATAAAATATCTGTTTAGTATAATAATAAATCATGTGGAGACTCCACTAGAGTGTATAATTAATCTTGAGGAACCACTGGCTTCAAAATAGAGACATAAAAGTAAGGCAACAATTAACCGCGTGCTAAGCATATTTTCCTAGCTTTTGCATTGCCTACTGTAACCCTGATCCATAAAACTTCCCCTCAGTCCCCTGATCTGTCTCTAAACTGATATATAACATCTCCATGTAGTTCTTGCTTGCTTTGACAGTGACCTAAATTCCCAGTCTGGTTCCTGGATAGATTCTCAATGGTGCAGAACTGTAAATGCATTCTCACTGTGTGTACAAGGTGTGTGGGAATTAAAGAACAACAACTATAACCTCTGTGTTAAAAAAAAACAAACAAACCAAAAATCACCATGATAGGGGCACCTTGGTGGCTCAGTCGGATAAGCCTCCGACTCCGGCCCAGGTCACGATCTCACGTGTGTGGGTTTGAGCCCTGCGAAGGGCTCTGTGCCGACAGCTCAGAGTCTAGACTGCTTCCGATTCTATGTCTCCCTCTCTCTCTGCGCCTCCCCCTCTCATGCTCTGTCTCTCTCTGTATCAAAAATAAAACATTAAAAAAACAGTGACAAGGAAATAGTTATATTAGTATATTAAATAAAGTTAAGGTATCTGATTCAAACCACCACCTACTATACAAGGGTCATAAACCTCTTTCATGTCCATCGTGTAGCCCATGGGTGCAGTCAGGGTTTGTCTAATGTATGCCTTGGGGAATAGTCTCAATCACCATATAACACTAGTGATTTCCTCCTCTCCACTCAGATGACTTATAATGTTCGGGCCAAGTCTTCTACTACCTAAAAAGGTACATGAGAGCAACTCATCAGTGATTAAGCGTAGCCTCGAATTCATTCAAATCACAGTTAATTTGCTATTTTTCTCTTAAACCATTTCATCGTACTTTATTACTATGTTCAGGGATATTTTTTAGCATTTTATAATCTGTTTCTTGCATAAAATGGAATTTCCATGAAACTTAATTTATTAGTTTAATATGTATGATGTATTTAATTTATTATTAATTAAAGTTAAATTTTCCTTTTGCAGGAATAATTTTTATTTAGTCAATCAATATACATTTATTGATTTTTTTAATTAGGCATAGCATTATTCTTAGGATTTGCATCACATAAAGGAATTATAAGAGTAGATTTATTTCCAGTGATTGGCAATGTAATTGAGGATTCAGGAAAAATACACAAGAAAATTATTGATGCCAAAATAAAATGTGACACAGGAAATCAAATGAAAAACTGTCCCTGATATACTCATTCTGCATACTGAAGAATGTGGTTATCACTTCGACTGAAAAAGAAACTTTTAAGGAAACCCTATATGTATTTCACCTCATTCCAATGTCTCCACACACTAAATATTGCCTCAGAACATACACATTCAATTGTAATATATAGTTTTGTAACTAATTTGAGTCAGGACTGTTTTTCTTTTCCTTTGCTGACAATATTTTCTTGAGGAGATCTTAAGCTCTTCAAAGTCACAAAATAAAACTTTTGTTTTTTTGTCAGTTCTCTCAATATCTGGAAATACTGGAAAAATATTTCACTAAGGATAGCTTTAATGAAAATTAATGTCTAGTGCAATGCCCCTCACTCCTTGAGGAGACCCTAACTTTTGGTGGCCCTTGTGCTTCTATAACTCACTTTATGTTGGAGGAAAAGCTAAAAACTTCTTGTTGGAAAAAAACTGGGCAAATTAAAAAATGCCTCTTAAAGTCCTTTCAAGCTTTTTGATTCTATGATTCTGTGATTAACTATCTATTTAACAATTGATATCAGAAATATGTCTTTTCTCACTTGCATTCTGTCACTTTAGGCTATTATTTATTAACTGAGCAACTGCATTATTTACATAACTGAAAAACATGGCTGAAGATTTTATGCAGCCGCACATTTAGCATTTTTTCTGCTGATGAAGTGAAATAGTTTGGTAATAGTTTAAACTACTCAGGAAGTCTAGACTTTTAATTAAAAATAAATCTGGGAAAATTATGACTGAAGCCTTTTTGATTTCTTTTTAGTTTGAACTGCAGTAGTGTTTTTGCCATAAATATTGAGAATTAGCAATAGAACTCAACTTTTCATTAAATTATTAGTAAAGGGTTTTCTTAAAAGATTTTAAATATTTTATGATTTGGAACCTGTTGTAGTCAAAAGGAAAAAAAAGGAGTAATCAGCAGTAACTCAAGATGTACAAAATGGGTTGGTTAAGAAAAGACAAATAACTCAAATTTGACAGTAATATTTAGAATACGAGACACAAACAATTTAAGCTTTGGATTTAATTGGAACATAATATTTATCTTTTTTGAAGTACTTCTGTCTACAAAATCTGCTCCTGGTAAACCTAGTTAGCCAAGTAATATTGTATCATTTTTACTGGTAAACATTTTTGTTTGTAATTGTTCTCAAATGATTTCCTGCTAAGTTTCCTCATTTTACTGTCTTTCATACACCTAATTTTTCATTAATGTCTTGTATGAACAATTATTTTTTTAAAGTTTATTTATTCATGTTGAGAAAGAGAGAGAGAGAACCAGAGAGAGAGAGAGGACCTCAGGCAGGTTTCATGCTGTCCACATAGAGGCTGATGCAGGGCTCAAATCCACAACGGTGAGATTATGATCTGAGCTCATATCAAGAGTAAGACTCCTAGTGTATTAAGGCACCCAGGTGCCCCAATTCTTTATTGCTGATGGTTTATAGAGCATGGATTCACAATTCATTTCAGAATGAGTGAAATAATCTAAAAACCTTTGAAGTAGGTGTATTTACCTGCTTGCAGTTCTGTTGAATCATGTTTTTATTTGAAACCTTTAAAAGAATGTTACCTTAGCATTATAAAAATTATGAACTGGTGAACCTATAAAGAAAACACAGACTCTACTCACTTTGTCCTAATGTACAATCATGAAACCAGTACATTTCAAAGACCTAGTTGCTTCCTTTTGTGATGTCTCCTGAGATCAGAGAATAAAGAAAAAAACCCTCCATAAATATGTATCAAGTGCACCTGTTTGATTTATACATTATGCAGAAACATTAAGAAAATAGAGCTGTGTGTATGTAACCTTGCAATAAAAAATAGACCCACTGAAAAGATAAATCATCATTTCCAAATGAAGTAATGTGAAGCATTTTAGTCTTTCATGAAAAGTGAAGAATCATACAATTCTTGCAATTTGGCATTTAAATGCACTTAAATCATTAAGAAGTTACCTTCACCTTATTTCTTAAACTTTTAGTTCCCTCCCCTAGTTTTTTCTACAACGTAATTTACAGAGGGAACTTTTCAATTTTGACAGTATATAGATCCAAATTGTGCCATCAAGATACAGCTTTAGAGGGGCACCTGGGTGGCTCAGTCAGTTAATTGTTGGACTTTGGCTCAGGTCATGATCTCACAGATTGTGCGTTTGAACCCTGCATCAGACTCTGTGCTGACAGCTTGGAGTCTGGAGCCTGCTTCAGATTCTGTGCCTCCCTGTCTCTCTGCCCCTTCCTTGTTAGTGCTCTCGCTTGCTCTCTCTCTCTCTCTCTCTCTCTCTCTCTCTCTCTCTCTTTCTCTCTCTCTCTCTCAAAAATAAATAAACATTACAAAAATGTTTTAAAGATGTAGTTTTAGCATCTTCTATATAATGTAAGTGAAATAACTCTTTTCTCAAGAAGTGGACAGTCCCTCCTAGGGACTGGAAAACAGTGAACCTTTCGGGTCCCTCACTTACACAGCACTGTTCCATACCCAGGGAGGTGCTTCACAGTGGGTTCTAAGGACAATATATTTTGTTACAATTGAGAAATGAGTTGGCTTTATTTATTTTTTATTAACAAATTTTAATGTTTGTTTATTTTTTTAATATAACACAATTTATTTGTTTTAACATATGCAATTATTTTCCGTCATTTACAATACAGTAGTTACAATGACACTCCAAACAGAAAAGCAAAGTAAAAAATCAGAACCCCAACTTCTATTTCATGTAATTAGACTTATACAGCAATTAGAAGGTTAAGTAACAACTAGTTAATCACCTAATTTCACAGCTATCTGAAGGGACAATCGTTATATAGCAGCTTCTCTATGATACATTCAAAATAAATGATGCAATATATTACTTGCCCATAAGCTACAACACAGCCTGCTTAATACCTTTCCTTAAATTCCACCTCTATACTACAGTATACTTGAGGTCCATGCAAAAAAGTAGCTACTTTTTATGTAGGAAATGGATGATTAAGTCTTTGGTGTAAAAGCAACTTCATTTAAACATAACCATGACATATCAGATAAAGGGCTTGTATCTAAAATATACAAGGAACTCACCAAACTTCACACCCACAAAACAAATGTTTGTTTATTTTTGAGAAAGAGACACAGAGTGTTATCAGGGAGCCTGCAGGCTCTGCGCAGTCAGCACAGACCCCGCGGAGGGGCTAGACACAGGAACTGCAAGATCATGA
Organism: Suricata suricatta; assembly: GCF_006229205.1. Classification (NCBI taxonomy): domain Eukaryota; kingdom Metazoa; phylum Chordata; class Mammalia; order Carnivora; family Herpestidae; genus Suricata; species Suricata suricatta. The sequence continues at coordinate 97,733,049 of NC_043703.1, forward strand.
CCTGAGTTGAAGTCTGACGCTTACTGAGCCACCCAGTGGCCCCAAGAAATTAGTCAGCTTTTAAAGTGTGTAATTGCTTTGATATTTTTGTCATTCAAAACATATCCATTTGTTTCTAATCTTGTATTTATATATAATAGATACCCACAAAATTGTAAAATGTTTCATGCTTTACAAAGCCTGGATCTCTCCCTTTTTCCTTGCCTAGGGCTTTGCCTTGTCATCTGTGGTTGAGAGTGTCCGGATATATGGTAACTGGGCTCCTTATCTCAGATTCAGCACTTTTATAGTATTACTGCCTATGAATATCAAGTCCACTAGCAGGACAAGCAATTGTACTTCAACCAGGGAACAAGGAATAAGAACCATAGGACTCTCTTCTAAATGTTGCATCAGTAGTCCCAGTAGATTTCATTTGCTTATATACTGATGTGCTTATATGTTTATGTATTTTGAGAGCACCCAGGAGTTAAGAACTTTTTGAAAAATATGTATAATACTTAATATAAAGATACTCAGAATGAGTTTCTGTTGTTGTCTTTATTTTTCTCTTTTTCTTATGCGTTACACTTGAACCCAGAAGTTGGAGTGGTTTTAAGGGCTGACTCTATCAAACTAATAGCAAGTAAAGAGACCATATAGAAAGGGAACAGGTTAATTTTCCCAGAGCACATTGGCATTTTTACTATTAATGCCCCTGAATTTTAAGTATTTTTTTTCTCACATGGTTGAAGAAAAATATCCACCTTTTAAAAAAAGTTAACTATGAAACAATTATATAAACATTTTACATTTTCCCCTGCTTTTATAGTGAGATTGTAGTAGATATGTTTTCCCCAAGATACTCATAATAAAGTCTGGCACTGAAAAGCAGAGTAGGCTAAATATGGGTAAATGTGAAATGCCCTACTTATTTTCTATAGACTTAATTGATTGAGTTCATTTTGGGGGTGTCTTTTCTATTGACTAGAAACGTGGCTTATTAGCCCAGTTCACAAAGTGACCTTTTAAAGAAAGAGTTTCCAATACACTTGTTCATGTTCCATGTCACTAAAAGTAGTGCTGTTTAAAACTAAATACAATAATTTTGGATAATGTACAGCAGGTATCATTTTAAATATAATACATGGGATTTCAATTTTAGGCACTATTTATAAGTCACTTATCCTTAAAGATAGCAAATTGCATGCAGGGATTTCTTTCACATGCCAATTCAATAGTCATATTTAAACTAAAATATTCCCTATATTTTTACTTTTGACTAAAGTCATAATAGCATACTAGTATTTTCTTTGAATTAAGTTCTGCATGTCAACTTTTGTACAAGACATTCACATATTAGTCTAAGTCTTCATTTTCCTCTGCAGTTAACACAAACATCCATTTAACACACTATGCTTAATTTCCCATTGAGTTTTGACTCATATTCTAAAGAAAAATGGTTAAAAAACACTCAACTTAGTTCAGGTTGAAAAATAATTGAGTCTATATTATGGAAAATATTAAGACAGGGGAATTTTAAAAATAACAATATGAGTATTTGATGCTATTATAGATGACCCCATTTGTTGGTGAATTACTTCCATAAATAAAATTAAGACTTTCAGAGAGCAATTTTATGATTCTCATAGTATCATAATGCTTGGAAAAGTGTGGGCTAAACATGTAGTTGTTTGAGTGCATTATGCCCATAGAGTAGCATTTTGTAAGGCTGGACATGGTAAATGATTAAGTTTAGGCTCTGGATTCAGATCATCTAGGGTCAAATCTTGCCTCTCATATTATCAGTTGTGTGACACTGAAGAATTTATTCAAGAGGAATGTGCTTCAGTTCTTCCTAGGTAAAATGGACATCACTACAGAACCTGTTCCACAGATGTGTATTAGAACCGTGCCTGTCAGAGAGTGTTTAACAAAGGATGCTGCTCTAGTTTTGTTGTTGTTGCTTTGTCATGTTAAGTGCACTCTCCCATTTACCCAAGCATTCTGTCAAAGTGAACTATGAATCATTACTTTTTGGAATTCTATTTAAATCATTTAAAATTATTTAGATATCATTCATCCAAGTAATTCTGAATTTATGTGTTTAAAATTGATTATAATTGAAAATATACTTTTTATTATAGTATAAAATTATACCAATAAGATATAAAAATAGAGAAGTCTAATTTATATTTTATTTGAAAAAGATAATTACTTTGTATCAAAAATGATGAAGCCTGACATTTATTTTTATTTTTTATCTACATTTATATTCTATTATTTTCATTTTTATTACTAGTGTTTTGTCTTTTGAAATATGGGAAGAAGTCAACTATTAACAAGTTATAAGCTATAATGAGGAGTGCTATCCAATTTTTTCTTACATTTTAATGTGTTTTTATTACTAATGGAATAATTAGCATTCTTGGTGCTAGTAAAATATCTGAAGAATCTGATCTATGTACTTTCTGTTAAATGCTAGTTAGATATTTTGTTAAGTGCAAAATGTTATATAAAAAATAAGATTTTCAGGACTTTTGTGTATCAAATTCACATTTTCAATGGCTATGTCATGGTCTTTGAGATTCGAATGCCAGGATGTTGCTGCATTTTGATATTTCATTGTTTTATCAACAGAGATGAGTGGACTTCTGAAACCACAATTTTGAAATATTCAGAATTATCAATCACTCTCTTCCACAAAGGATATTTAACAAATACATAGATGCATATGTCCTTGTGCTCTGTACCAGGCATCACCTACTTCCCACCTACAGTTTATAATTAAGACCTATACCTTTGATATGTCTGAGGTCTAGGTATTAATTTTTTCCCCAGGAAATTTTTGAGATTTATCTTGTGGTACAACTAATTATCTCCAATTATTCCTTCTGATATTCCCTTTTTTACTTCAAGACCCAAAGAAGTTATGGCTTCCTTCTTTTCCTATCAATAAATCCCAATCTTTTCCCTGTATATAGTAATTCCATCTTTAACGTATTGAATAGCAAGCCCAGAACCTTAGCACCTCTCCATTAAGACAAAGCCCTACCTTTCTCAATCTCCAACTTCTGAAATACCCAAAATGCTGAAAATGAGCTTAAGACCCTAGTCCTTTCTTAGAGGTGTTGGCAAATTCCACCCTGTTTCTTTCTGAGTGTCTAAGTGTTGTTTGTTCAGAGACTCCAAATTATTAAGTTCCACCTGTATACAATTTCTACCCTGTTCCTTCGACCTGTTTGGCACAGGGATTATTCATCATATTCACCTCTGACTATATTCTCCACTTGTCAATGTGTGTATCTAATAAGAGTTTCTAATACTTACTGATTACTTATGTACTAGCCACTGTTTTAGTGTTTTGTGCATATTAACTCATTTAATTGTCACTAATTCTAGTGGTATATAGTTAATTTCCTAATGTTATTTATGAACAAATGTAGTCACAGAAATGTAAGGTACAATGTCCATGGTCATATCATATGGGTGAGTTTTGATTCCATGTAATCTCACCACAGGATCCATCTGTTTGCTATGTATTATACCTTCTGATTTGTTTTCCTGCCTCTCTTATATCTGGCCTCTGTTACTATCCCTAACTTGCAGCTCCCTTTTGACAATGCACGTTTTTCAAGATGCTAGAGATATGTTTGAAATGGAAGTCTATTTGCTCTTAAGCCAGTACCTCTGTCTTCCTATCTGGGGGAAGAAGCCATTCATCAGTTTTCACATGGTTTAGTTATAAGCAAATTTGAGTTTTCTGGGACTCCACACCTAATATATGTCCATGTCAAAGTATATAATAAATAGTACTGGACATTATTAAGCCATATCCATCTACTTTTATCTTTACTCTTTTTTTATTAAATTCCAAAAAAAAATTTGGTAAATTCCAAAAATGTCTTAAGAAATTTTTTTGTTTTAGTTATACATCAATACATAATGAACAAACATTTGCATATGAAGCCAAATCCTCCAATAATGCTTTATAAATACTACTTTCTGAGACATACTTAGATACAAGATACTGTTGCAGGAATTTTTCTTGTTTTTGGAGAAGACATTATCCTATTTCTTAAAAACCAAAGGTGGGCAGTATTTGGCCAATAACTCTGTTACATTTTGCTACAGAAAAGATGGCAAAATAAATGTCCATTACTCATGTGATCTAAACAATGGATTACTGTTAGGAAAACTAAGTTGATTCTTTCAAAACTTTACTTTCAGAAGTTATTGAAGACAGAAAGTGATGAAATATTGGTTTCTTGGGATACCAGTGTAGAGGATAAAATCCCTGAGTTAATGTTTCTAGTCTTCCATTGACAGCATGATTCTCTCTAATATTGTGAAAGTTGTTTAACCATTGTGAGATGAGGCAGTAGGGCTGAATCAATTCAGAAGCCTTTTCCAGCACAAAACTGTATATTCATGATAGCATAAATAGCAGAGGAATATCCTAATTATAGCAGTTAGTCAAAAATGGTCTGCCCTTTGGCAGGATAAATGTTGACTATTCATATGATTTCCTACTTAGGCATGCTTTAGGAACGTCTCCAATTAAAATTTTCAGGGTTGGTATTTAAGCATCTTTACTAATTATACTATTTTAAAATAAGAAAAGTACTCCTTAGAATATTTTATATTTTCCATTTAATCTCCTGCTTCTTAATTGGATTTTCAGATTAAATACTTTCTAGCCTTAGGAGTTATTCATCAGATCCAGGGACACATTGGATAAGAGGGAATATGGAGTTTTAATTTTTTTACTTTTGATTTCTTTCTTTTAGCCTCTTAAGAAAGACTCTGGAAGACCATACTCTTGTTAATCCTGTGGAGCAAGCATCAGTTTCTGTGTCATTGTTGATAGCAATGAGTGATATACTTGACAAAGGTTAGGAAGCTTTTAGAAGCATTTGACATCAATGGACACTGAAGATAGAAGTGGTTTTCGACTATTTTTTTTTTCTGGAAACAGAGTAACAACATCTTTGCTCATGAATTTCCATCTCACTAGAAGGCCTTTGCCCTATTTGTGACTATCAATATTTTACTCCTTCCCTGAAGCTCAGAATAAGCAATATTATTTCTCCCAAAAACTTTTAGCTAACTGGAATTAAAATATTGTGATATACAAAAAGAAAACCCCACAAATAAATAAACAAAATGTGAAATATAAGAGCTATTTAATTATAATTCTGCCAGAAGGCACCCTTTAATATGTTTTTGATTTGTACTTATCTAAAATTTTGTCTTATTTCTCCAAGTTGTCAGTAGATTAGGACCTAAAGCTGGAATCATATACTATTGAATTCTATATAATCGCGATGCCTAGAGAACTTTAATTAAAATGGTAGACACTTCTACAATATTGGTAGAATTGGATTGAAATGGTTAAGGGGATGGAAACACTGAGATAAGAGACACTTTAATTCAACATTTGTGTCCCTCCCTAACTGGGTTAGAAACCTTCACTGATTGAAGTTTGAATTTTCTGGCAAAAGAAATGTTCTTTCAAAAAAGTTTTTATTCTATTTTGGTTCGTCTTCTACCTATAGAACCTGGGATAAGAGAAGCTACTTGCTGCGCCAAATATCTCACTGATTTTCAAATAATGGTTGACAGTCAGAAAAAGATCGTATACTGATTTTACTTACAACAAATCACTGCTCTACTTGTTCCTAGAATTTACAATTAAGTGGTGGAGGTGTGTTAGAGGAGGAAGAACTAATGCAGATGAAAGTTGCATTTATTTCAGTGTTTATTATATTAAAGTCCTCAAAATAAGCTAAGGAAAACACTACCTAAGTTTGTGTGTGGATTGAACTACATTAAGACAATATGTATATAGGAAAGAACAATTTCCAATGAAGGGAAAATAGACAAACTATTTGGAATTTCAAAATAAAGTGAAATGGGTATTGGTTATGTTATAAGAGAATAAGAAGCTATTGGAGCTTAGCCTTAAATAGTAGGTAAGAATTATATTATTATCTTTGGAGAGTGTAAGTTGATATATCCGTTTTAGGCAAAGGTAAACTGCAGATGAAGGTGTTCAAAATCTATTGGTTGAAGTCATTTGAAAATACACAGATTTGTTTTATTTTATTTTTATGTTTTATAGTTTATTGTCAAGTTGGTTTCCATATAACACCCAGTGCTTTTCCCCATAAGTGCCCTCCTCCATGTCCATTACCCCCCTTAACTTTTCCCCTTCCTCCTTCAGCCCACAGTATGCTTTCAGTATTCAAGAGTCTCTCATGAGCTGCCTCCCTCCCTCTCCCTCTTTTTCCACCCTTCCCCTACCCATGGTCCTCTGTTAAGTTTCTCCTGTTACACTTATGAGTGAAAAAATATGATATCTGTCCTTCTCCGCCTGACTTATTACGCTTAGTGTGACACCCTCGAGGTCTATCCACTTTCCTACAAATGGCCAGATTTCATTCTTTCTCATTGCCATGTAATACTCCATTGTGTGTGTGTGTGTGTGTGTGTGTGTGTATATTTATATATATATATATATATATATATATATATATATATACACATACCACATCTTCTTGATCCACTCATCAGGTGATGGACATTTAGGCTCTTTCCATGTTTTGGCTATTGTTGACAGTGCCGCTATGAACATTAGGGTACATGTGCTCCTACGCATCAGCACTTCTGTATCCCTAGCGGTGCTATTGCTGGGTCATAGGGGAATTCTATCGATAGTTTTATGAGGAACCTCCACACTGTTTCCCAGAGTGGCTGCACCATTTTACATTCCCACCAACAGTGTAGAAGGGTGTCCGTTCCTCCACATCCTTGCCAGCACCTAAAGTCTCCTGATTTGTTCATTTTAGCCACTCTGGCTGGCGTGAGGTGGTATCTCAGTGTGGTTTTGATTTGTATTTCCCTGACGATGAGTGACTCTGAGCATCATTTGATGTGTTTGTTGGCCATCTGGATGTCCTCTTTGGAGAAGTGTCTATTCAGGTCTTCTGCCAATGTCTTCACTGGATTATTCATTTTTGGGGTGTGGAGTTTGGTGAGTTCCTTGTAGATTTTCGATAGTAGTCCTTTATCCAATTCGTCATTTGCAACTCTTTTCCTATTCCATTGGTTGCCTTTAGTTTTCTTCATTGTTTCCTTTGCAGTGCTGAAGATTTTTATCTTGATGAGGTCCCAATAGTTCATTTTTGCTCTTGACTCCCTTGCTATTGGGGCTGTTTCAAGTAAGAAATTGCTGCGATTGAGGTTAAGGAGGTTGTTGCCTGCTTTCTCCTCTAGGGTTTCAAAGGTGTCCTGTCTCACATTCTGGTCCTTCAGCCATTTTGAGTTTATTTTTGTGTATGGTGTAAGAAAGTGGTCTACTTTCATTCTTCTGCACGTTGCTGTCCAGTTCTTCCAGCACCACCTGTTAAAGTGGCTGTCTTTTTTCCACTGGATGCTCTGTCCTGCTTTGTCAAAGATTACGTGGCCATACATTTGTAGGCCTAGTTCTGGGTTCTCTATGTGTCTGGGTTCCATTGGTCTATGTGTCTGTTTTTGTGCCAATACCATACTGTCTTGCTGATGACAGCTTTGTAGGAGAGGCTGAAGTCTGGGATTGTGATGCCTCCCGTTTTCGTTTTCTTCTTCAATGTTACTTTGGCTAATTGGGTTTTTTTGATGTTCCATACAAATTTTAGGATAGTTTGTTCTAGTTTTGAGAAGAATGAGGGTGTAATTTTGATTGGGATTGCAGTAAATGTGTAGATTACTTTGGGTAATAATGACATTTTTACTATGTTTATTCTTTTGATCCATGAGCATGCAATATTTTTCCACTTCTTTGTGTCTTCTTCAGTTTCCTTAATAAGTTTTCTATAGTTTTCATCATACAGGTCTTTTATATCATTGGTTAGGTTTATTCCTAGGTATTTTATGGGTTTCTGTGCAATTGTGAATGGGATCAGTTTCTTGATTTCTTTTTATGTTGCTTCATTATTGGTGTGTGAAAATGTAACCAATTTCTGTACGTTGATTTTGTACCCTGCCACTTTGCTGAATTCATGGATGACTTCTTAAGTAGGCTTCTGGTGGAGTCTGTCGGGTTTTCCGTGTAGAGTATCATGTCATCTGCAAACAGTGAAAATTTGACTTCCTCTTTGCTGATTCTGATGCCTTTTATTTCCTTTTGTTGTCTGATTCCTGATGCTAGAACTTCCAGCACTATGTTAAACAACAGTGGTGAGAGTGGACAACCCTGTCGTGTTCCTGATTCCAGGGGGAAAGCTCTCAGTTTTTCCTCATTGAGGATGATATTAGCTGTGGGCTTTTCATACATGGCTTTTATGATGTTTTAGTAAGTTCCTTCTATCCCGACTTTCTCAAGGGTTTTTATTAAGAAAGCATGCTGTATTTTGTCATATGCTTTTACTGCATCTATCCACAAGATCATACAGTTTTTATCTTTTCTTTTGTTAATGTGATCTATCACATTAATGGATTTGTGAATATTGAACCAGCCCTATAGCCCAGGAATGAATCCCACTTGATAATGGTAGATAATTCTTTTTGTATGTTGTTGAATTCGATGTGCTAGTATTTTGTTGAGTATTTTTCCATCTATATTCATTAAGGATATTGGTCTGTAGTTCTCTTTTTTTTGTTGGGTCTCTGTCTAGTTTGGGAATCAAAGTGAATCTGGCTTTGTAGAAGTTTTCCTTCTATTTCTATTTTTTGGAATAGCTTGAGAGGAATGGGTATTAACTTTACTTTAAATATCTGTTAGAATTCCCCAGGGAAGCCACCTGGCCTAGGGCTCTTATTCGTTGGGAGATTTTTGATAACGGATTCGATTCCTTCACTGGTTATGGGTCTGTTCAGATTTTTGGTCTCTTCCTGTTTGAATTTTGGTAGTGCCTGTGTGTTTTGGAATGTGTCCATTACTTCTAGGTTGTCCAGTTCTTGGCATTTAATTTTTCATAGTAATCTCTGATGATTGTTTTTATTTCTGAGAGATGGTTGTAATAGGTCCATTTTCATTCGTGATTTTGTCTATTTGGGTGTTCTCTCTTTTTTTTATGAGGAGCCTGGTTAGAGGTTTATCAATTTTGTTTATTTTTTCAAAACACCAACTCTTGGTTTCATTAACCTGTTCAACTGGTTTTTTTAAATTCTGTATTGTTTATTTCTTCCTTGATCTTTATTACTTCTCTTTTTCTGTTGGATTTGGGGTGTTTGTGCTGCTCCCATTTGAGTTCCTTTTGGTGCTCTGTCAGATTTTGAATTTGAGCATTTTCCAGTTTCTTGAAATAGGCCTGGATTGCAATATACTTTCCTCTTAGGACTGCCTTTGCTGAATCCCAGAGTATTTGGATTATTGTATTTTCATTTTTATTTGTTTCCATGTATTTTTATATTTCTTCTCTAATTGCCTGATTGGCCCAATCATTCTTTAGTATAGTGGTCTTTCACCTCCATGTTTTTAGAGGTTTTCCAGAGTTTTTTCTGTGGTTGATTTCAAGTTTCATAGCCTTGTGATCTGAAAGTGTGCATGGTATGATCTGAATTCATTTATATTTATGGAGGGCTGCTTATTACCCAGTATGTGATCTAACTTGGAGAATGTGCCATGCACACTTGAGAAGAAAGTGAACTACCTACGCTAAGGATGTAGAGTTCTAAATATATCTGTCAAATGCATCTGTTCCAATGTGTCATTCAGGTCCACTGTTTCTTTAGTGATTTTTCTGTCTGATTCATTTATCCATTGCTGTAAATGGAATATTGAAATCTCCTGGAATTAGCACATTCTTAGCAATAAGATTGTTTCTGTTTGTGACTAATTTTTTTTATGTATTTGGGTACTCCCAAATTTGGTGCATAGATGTTTATAATTGTTAGCTCTTCCTGATGGAGTGATCCTGTAATTATTATATAATGTCCTTCTTCATCTATTGTTACTGCCTTTACTTTAAACTCCAATTTATCTGATATATGTATGGCTACTCTGGGTTTCTTTTGACTTTCAGTCGCATGATAGATGTTTCTCCATCCCCTGATCCTCTCAATCTGAAGGTGTCTTCAGGTCGAAAATGAGTCTCTTGTAGACAGCAAATAGATTGATTTTGTTTTCTTATCCATTCTGTTACCCTATGCCATTTTATTGGAGCATTTAGTCCATTTACATTCAGTGTTATTATTGGAAAATATAGGTTTAGAGTCACCGTGTTCTCTGTAGGGTTGATACTTGTAGTGGTGTCTCTGGTACCTTGTATTCCTTGAAACATTTTCCTCATAGAGTCCCTCTTAGGATTTCTTGTAAGGCTGGCTTGGTGGTAACGAATTCTCTCAATTTTTGTTTATTTGGTAACACCTTTATCTCCTATTTTGAATGACAGGCTCACTGGATAAAGGATTCTTGGTTGCATGCATATTTTTTCTGTTCATCACATTGATGATTTCCTGCTATTCCTTTTTGGCCTGCCAAGTTTCAGCAGATAGGTCAGTAACCAGTCTGATAAGTTTCTTTTTGTATATTAGGGCCCTTATATCCCTAGATGCTTTCAGAATTCTCTCTTTATCCTTCTATTTTGCCAGTTTCACTATGATATGTCGTGCCAAAGGTCGATTCAAGTTACATCTAAGGGGTGTTCTCTGTGCCTCTTTGATTTCAATGGCTATTTCCTTCCCCAGATTGGGGAAGTTCTTGACTATAATTTGATCAACCACTCCTTCAGGACCTTTTTCTCTTTCTTCTTCTTCAGGAATTCCTATGATACAGATATTATTCTGTTTGATTGTATCACTTAGTTCCCTAGTTCTCCTTTTATGCTCCTGGGTCAATTTCTCTCTCTTTTTTTTGGCTTCCTCTTTTTCTATAATTGTGTCTTCTAATTCACCTATTCTCCTCTCTGCCTCTTCAATCTGTGCAGTGGCAGCCTCCATTTTATTATGCACCTCATTTATAGCATTTTTTAACTTGTCACCACTATTTTGAAGGTCCCTAGTCTTTGTATCAATAGCTTCTCTGATGTCTTCCATGCTTTTTTCAAGCCCAGCGATTAATTTTATGACAATTGTTCTAAATTCTTGCTCTGTTTTGTGGCTTATATCCGTTTTTGAGAAGTTCTGTAGTGGTGACTTATTCCTGGAATTTCTTTAGAAGAGACTTCTTCCATTTTGTCATTTTGGCTAGCTTTTTGTCTATTGTCAGTTTTAAAAGGTTGTTATGCACTCTGCACCTTTGAGTATTGCTATATTAAGGGAGGCTCATTGACCATCCATGGTCTGCCCATTCAGGAAGTTTTCTTTTAATGATGTCCCTTGGTTTACTTGTGTCTTTGGTTATTTTATTTCCTTACTCAGTGATATTTGGGACTCTCCACCATGTGTACTTTAGCTTGTTTCTTGAGGTAGCCCTGAAAAGGAAAACAGACAGACAAACACACAGGGAACAAAAGCACACAAACACACAGACAAATCAAACAAACAAAAGGGGAAAGAAAAAAATGGAGGGGAACAAAAACAACAAAAGACAAAGGACAGCCTAAAAGTGTAAAACCAGAAATCCCAGCTACAAATAAAGAGTAAGGTGAAGGCAGTGCTGATGGAAGAGCATATACAAAGAGAGAAATGATGGGTGGGGAGAAAGAGAAATTCAACACTGATGAAGCAGAGAGACTAAATGGCTTAATTCAGTGAGAGAAAGAGGAGAATATTGTAGGAGGTGAGGAGAGAAAAAAGAAGCTAGATAGTCTTATTATTCCAGAGAGAGAGAGAGAGAAAGGAAGGTAGCATCAAGAGGATGGATTAAGTATGACTGTTTAGGCTAACAAATGTTCTGCTTGCCCAGTCCAGTGGAGGGGAGAGATAAGAATGAGTTAAGGGAAAATATATCAGAATAGCAGGATTTGATCTAATCATGGCAATGCATCAATGTTGATCTTTCCCGGGCTGGGCAGCAAAGAGTGGCAGGAGAAAAAAAAGGCAGCTCTCCAGGGTGGATGGGCGTGGTTTGGTGTAGGCAGGTCTCATCTCCTCTACTGGTCCCACTGGTTGCCACTAGAGGCATCACTTTGGTGGTTGTGGGGAGAAAATGGTGGCGCCCCCAATACCCCCTGGAACCAACCATTGCAACCCACTCTTTTGGGGCTGATCTCCCTGTGCCACGGGCAGGCCAAGTTGTATTTTCCAAGCCCCACCTTATTTCCAAATCCTTGTCCATACACTTTAATGACCCCAAATGTTCTCCTGCAGGCCTGGGCGGCAGTCCGGGTGGCTTCCTAGCCTGCGGTTGAGTATGGGGAATAGGGAAGCAGTTTCTCCTGGTGCCTGGGATGAGGCACCAAGCCCAAGGAAATGCGCCAGTTAGAGAAAGGATCTCTCTCCCCACACCCTGTGGTTATAGATGGGATAATAGGATCCCTCTCCCACCTGAGCCAAGGTTTTTTTCTTCTCTAGAGACAGCTCTATGATAGTTTTTAGCCTCTTTTTCTCTTCCCCTCCTCTCTCAATGGCTCTGTGCAGAGGGGGGCTCCCGCCCCTCCAGACCTTCGGGTCCTGCCCCGCCGCAGTTCACACTCACTCAAGCACCTATGAATTTGTTTTCTTTGTGCACTCTGTGTCTTTCCGTCCCACTCTTCCAGATCAGAGTATTGTGGCTTCAGTCCTTTTTAGTTTGATAGATGTGGGCGGGCAAAAATTACAGAGCTCCCTACTTCTCTGCATATTGCCCCTCTGATTATTTGAACATACACAGATTTAAAACTAACACATTATAACTACCTCTGTGAAAAAAATATGTCAGACACCAAAGAGAATTTGAGTAAAGAGAGTGATGTAAGCTGGATTGGTTGAAAATGAAAATATTCCATCCATGAATGGTACATACCTTAGATAAAGACACATTAGTATTACTGAAGCCAAATGATATTCAGCACTCTGGTTGAGTGGACACCCAGCTCAATCTATCTCCATAGAGATACAGACATGCTGCGCGGATTAACTGAGCAGAATGTCATATTTCCATGATTTAGATCCTCAAAAAGTATACTCTCAAATTCAGGGATTTATGCAGCATTTAATTCTAAATGGCCCATTCAGAAGTAGGAAAAACAAATGAGTATAAATTTAACCAAGACATTTAACCGTGGTAACTGTGAAAAATCACCAAGAAGCAGTAGCTCTTAAATTTTGCAATGTTGTTACTAATATTTGATATTGGAAGAATATAGAAGTATATTAATAAAATTGAAATCATCTAGGAATACAAGGTTAGATGAAATATGTAGATAAAGAAATTTAGAGTAGAACAAAAATGTCAGCTTTATTGATTGAGGGTTAAACTTTTCTTAGAAAGGAAATTTCACAATTGATATAAAACATTTGCTTTTGATGTTTAAGAAGAGGCTGTGTTCAGTTGCTATATAGGAAAGACGGTCCTACATTTACCTATCAATAAGGCTCACAAATCAAAAGCTAGATACAACTCCAAGGCCATTTTTTAACACCCTATTTTTCTAACTCTTAATTAGGCACAAAACCAGTGGTTATAACTTGGGGATTAACTTGCAAATGATGTAATCACTTTTGGTAATATTAAGGCAAAGACTTTTGAAACATTATGTGCTAAAGCTTTAATTATACTTTCATGCATTTATCCTATGGAAATCCTATTAAAGATTGGTAGAAAACATCTAATGGCAGGAATTAGATTCTTAAATATTAGATCAGTTACTTAGCCACATGATGAAAAATGCTACTGAACTGTATTTTTGGCTTGCTTTAGATCTTCAAGTTTAAATAAATTTTTAAAAAGATAACTCCTAAGCACACAATGATATTATTTTACCTCTGCTAATAGAAACAGCATCCACATCTATTTCAAAAATCAGAAACACAATGCTATGTTTATTTGTTCAGCATAACATGGTCTTGTTTCAAGCAAAAATTTTATTTGGAACTTTCTTGACATGTTTGCTTTCCAATGTATTGTAGAACTTTCCTGTTACATATGCATTATTTAAAACATGCCTGTCTACCCAGAAAAATGTAGTAATATCTTAAGGCTCTTATTTTTCTTTAAAATGGAATGATCAGACATGATGTCCTACCTAAACTTTTATCATTACCCATAACAAACATAAATAAATTATACTATTCCACTAGTTTCTGCATGAACATTGGCATTTTATTTTAGAAACCTGTGTCTAAAGTTTTACCTATAAATGGAACTTGTAATACTCATCAAACCAGATGACCCTGATGATTTGCTGATTTTTTTTTTTTTTACCTAAATGTCTGGCATGTGGTAGGTACAAACTGTATGTTAGCTTCTCCTTCCTCTTTATATTTTATATGTGTCCCAGAATGTAACTTTTTAAGTAAGAACATCCCATCCCCCAAAATATCACTTTTTAAGGTGGCAGCTTTTTAAATTTTAGGAGGCACATGATACTTTGAGAAAATCTTGGCTGATAATTTTTATTAAGCATAAAGCTTTTTTAGTGTTCAGATCATTTTCTATCATCTTTTGTAAGGATTTGTAATTCTGTATTGAAGGATCTTTGGTAGGCAAGGGGAGGAGGATTGAATATCAAGGAGTAAATTTTAAAATTGGATTGGGAGTGAGATAGCAGAGTTCCAGGGCTGGGGAAGTATTATATTTCTAGTAAGATCTAGATCTGAGAAAAATGGGCTGGGGACATTTGATTCTCTTGAAAGCTTGCTTAGAAGGTTGTGATGCCTCCCATGTTTTGTTAGCTAGTATGCCTGTACTGAAAAATAATATTGGTTATGGCTTCATTACATTTCTTCTTACTTAAATTAATGTCCTATTTAATCATGTTTGAATAAACATGATTTTAGGATCCATCTGCAGAGTTATATTATGGGTGCATTGTTTTACTGTTGTTTCAATAGGTTTGTTCTAATATCGGCATACCTCTTTGCTATTTTTTTCCTTAGATGATGATGGTTCTAGTCATTAGAAGAATGATTATGAGGTTTATCAGAAATATCATTATTGATATGTATTAGGTACCAGATACTGTGCTAGGTGCTAATATCATTTATGATAATACCTCTATGCAACCAGCTGAATAATACTTAAAACATAGATAAAATATTTTGAAATGCTTGCTCTGCTAGCGGTTTCTCTTGTTACTTCACGTCACGATCTATGCATCAGGGAGGATTTTCTCAAGAAGATAGACATTTGAGTCAGGTTCTGAAGGGGGAAAATATATTCTGGAGAATCTTTAAGGACAAGAGAAAGGCAAAGGGAGAGGCTTTGGCAAAGAAAGGGGATGAAATATCATCATGTGTTTGTGAACTTGCAAGTGATTCAGTTTACCTAGAATTCAGAGTTTCAACAGCGGCATGAAAAGAGATGATATTAAAGGGAGAAAAAAAATCTTCCTCTCTTCTTTCCTCTTCTTTCTTCCTTTCAATATCATTTTGCACATTAGCAAACATCCCTACCAAATACTAGTTTGAAGTCAAAGAATCAGCTCTGATCCTTATCTATTTGGGGTCATAGAATCCCCTAAGATCCTTATTAATGCAATTGCTTCTCATTTTTGTTCCCTACTTTCTTGCTCTTTCACCTAAATGTGATTTATATACAGAAAAGCAATTGAAAACTGTCTAGTCTTTGTCAACTTAAAAAAGAGTTTATTTTCTATTTTATGAGATATTTGCAGCTGATCAAGTTTCTTCTATTAGCAAGTTCTCAAACCATTTTCCTGTAGATGGAATTTAGCCCTGTTCTGTAACAATGCACACTGAATTTCTCATTTGCCCTTAAGCTCCTTGGCCCAGTGACACTCCACTTTAAGTTTAATCAGACAGAAAAATCACAAAAGCCCCAGTCTCAAGTGATCACTTTGACCTTTTTGTTTTTTTACCCCTGAAATCATGAAGAGAAGAAATTTCCTTATTTTGTGCAGTCAGTATGTGATTCTCCACATGCCTGTGTCCTGTGTTTGTTTCAGATACAGGATGACCTAGGTTAATACCGTCTTTGTCAGTGGGAAAACCAGCCCTATGCTTTGCAGCCACTACACACAATCATTTCTAGATTTCTAGTAGCTATCTCCCTGAGGGTAAAATTTTCATCAGGTTTTTTTTTTTGTTTTGTTTTGTTTTTTTTTTTTTTGAAGAGAGGCAAAAGTGGTACGAGAAAGCCTCAGGGAGTTTACTAGGGCTTGACTCAATAAGGAATTGGATTGAGCTCATTTCTCAAAACCATGGTCCTTCAGCAGCACATGTTCTTTCAACAAAGAATCAGACTTCTCTTCTAACGGGTCCGTGGAAGCCACGTGCATCCTGCACTTCACATCATCCCATGTATTTGTGGCTGGGCTTTCCAATTAATGATATAGTATCCATAGTTGACTTTTTACATGGTAATAGGAAATCTAGGGCACTTGGGGGGCTATTATTATTATTATTATTATTATTAATTTCAGCTTTATCGAAGTATAACTGATACATAAAATTGTAAGATATTTAAAGTATAAAATCATAGTGATCATAGTGATTTGATATATGTACTCATTGTGAAAGGACTTTCACATCTAGTTAATGAAAATATCCATCACCTCGTTTATCTTTTTTTTTTTTGTGAGAACATTGAAATTCTACTCTCTTAGAAAATTTAAATTACATAATATAGTGTTGTCAATTCTAGTCACCATGTTTTATATTAAATCCTCAGATCCACTGATTGTATATCTAAAAGCTTGTACCCTGCTAACAAACTACCCCCTTTTCCCCACCCACCTACCAGCAAGCAACCATCTTTTTTACTCTCTGATTCTGAGTCTGACCACTTTTACTTTTTTATTCCACATTTAAGTGATACCATGCAATATTTGTCTTTTTTCATCTGGCTTATTTCACTTAACAGAATACCCTTAAGGGTCATCCATCACGTCATAAAGGACAGAATTTCCTTCTTTCTCATGGTTGAATAATATTGCAATATATACACTTTCATTGCACATTCATCCATTGATGGACATTTAGGTTATTTCCATATTTTGGCTATTGTGAATGATGTTGCAATGAATATGGGAGTGCAAATATTTCTTCAATATCCTGTTTGTAGTTCTTTTTAAGTATGTATTTAGAAGTGAGATTGCTAGATCACATGTAGTTCTATTTTTCTACTGTTTGAGGAACCTCCAAATTGTTTTGCATTGTAGGTATACCAGTTTATATTCCCACCAACAGTGTGCAAAGGTTCCCTTTCTCCACATCCTTTCCAATATTTATCTTTCTAAAAAAACAAAAACAAAAAAAACCACCCCAACACTTGTGAAGTAATAGCTCTTTGTGGTTTTGACCTCCATTTCCCTGGTAACTAATGATGTTGAGAACTTTTTCATGTACCTCTTGCATGTCTTCATTGGAAAAATGTTCTCTACCCATTTTAAAATCAGGTTGTCTGTTTTCTATTGAGTTGTGTGAATTCTTTATAAACTTTGGATGTATTAGATGTATGATTTGGAAATATATTCTCCCATTCAGTAATTGTCTTTTCATTTTGTTAATGATCTCCATTACTGTGCAGAAGCTTTTTAGTTTGATGTAGTCCTACTTGTTTGCTTTTGCTTTGTTGCCTTTGTTTTTGTCATCAATTAAAAAAAAAAAAACACCAGAAAACAAAAAAACAGAACAAACAAAAAAAATCATTACCAAATCAAGATAAAAGCTAATCAGGTATTTACAATGCAATAAAGTATAAACATAAAATAAGTTTACCTAAGAAAAAGTAATTTTCAAAGAGATGATGATTTATCATCACAACAGATATAAGATATGCTTTATAAATGTGTGGTTGAAGGACCTGAAGAAAATGTGAAATGAAATCAGTATAAACTGGGATAATAAGGAGATATGATTAAATTGTGATCATGACTAAGAAAACTTCTATCTAATACCTACATATGCTGTTATATGAAAAAAATATTTTTAAACAGAACTAGAATGAACTTTAAGAAATTTTTAACACCTTCCATAAGAATTGGGCACCTCAGTCAGCTGATTTGAATGAGTTTATACCTATCATAAAGATGGCTGCTTTGAGCTGTCATGTTTTGAAATCTCTCAAAGATTAGTATCATTCCTCTAGTTTAAAGCATACCAAACAAAATTTCAATTGCATTAAATCACCCCATAGAATTTCAATATATGTAGACAATTATAACCAGCCCTTCTGGCAATCATTAACTCGCATGATGAATTAATATTTGAAATTCACGTGTATATTACTTATCTGTATAAATGAAAGTAAGTCTTGAAATGTCATAACACACTGAGAAAAGTTAAATGTATGTGCTTGAGAAGCTAAAGAGAAGGCCCAAGTGTATCTTCAATGCAAAGTGATATCAACTTATTGTCTCTCTTTAGACAGACAGGTTTATCAGGTTGTACCTCCTAGTTGTATGGCATGGCTCTTCAAATACATAAACAGTGATCAGGGAAGGTAGGAGAAAAAGAAGGCAGGAAAGAGAGCATTTAGGAGAGAAAATAACTATGTTGTATCCAGACTTAAATTTGTGAGCAATGCCTCTATCTTGTCACAATTAAAATGAGTAGAACTTAAATAATTTAATTTGCAAGCTATTCAAGAAGGCAGTCTGTTTTGTTTTGTTTTGTTTTTTGGGTAAACTTGAACTGCTATTGTCTGATCTTAAGCAATGTGTGTACATGTGTAGAATAGCGTAAATGTGCTACTATGTGTGTATCTGTTTACCTGTGTGTGTGTTTAAGAATATTTTTTTGATCAAACCTTTTGTATAATAGCATGTAAATAGGATATTATGAGATGTTCCCATGTTGGGTTCCAAAAAAAAAAAAAAACCAAAAGAACAAAAAATGCATAGTTTCTTGTTCAAAAAGAATTTAGCTTGTTTCTATATAAAAATATATACATATATTTTTAAAATTTTTTAATGTTTATTTATTCTTGAGAGAGAGAGAACATGTGTAGGAGAAAGGCAGAGAGAGGGAGACAGAGGATCTGAAGCAGGCTCTGCACTGTCAGCACAAAGCCTGACACGGGGCTTGAACCCACAAACTGTGGGATCATGACTTGCACTGAAGACAGATATTCAACCAACTGTGCCACCCAGGCAGCCGTATATATTTTTAAATTGAACATTAAAATAAAAAATTTATCACTGATTACGGATAAATAATGGATGTCCATGTGAAGGAATACAAAATTATTCAAGGACTCATTTCTACTACAAAACTTGCCTAGGAAAGCTCTCCTTATACCCATAACTATATTTTCTAAATAGTGTGCAGGAATCTTAAATTGATTATTTTGTTCCTCTGAGGAACCTGTTAGTTCTCTTTTGCTCAACCATCTACAGACGTGGTGAGATGAAATACTGTCTCTGGAGATAGAAGTGGGGATTCATTAGAATAAACAGAATGGAAAGTATTAGCTCTTCCTGTGTTAATCCCAGTGTTATGGGATTAAGGTCAAAGGTCAAGTTAATATCAGTTTGGTTTAACGGTCTTTGGAGAGTGATAAGAAGATCTCTTCAGAGAGACATATATTTTAGAACACAGTGTTCTACTTTGGTTATTCTTTTCTCTGGTCCATAAAAGATTCTGTGTTTATAACTCTGTGTGTACAAATGTCCTTTCATGGATTCTGAAGGGCCTGGATGTCAGTAGTAATTCATTCCCAAACCACTATCTTAATGGTCAGACTTTTCATCTGAATGGAAAAGATGCACAAAGAAACAATGACTCATGAGATGGTTCGCAGACTTAAAATTATGGCATGTTTTTAGTTTAGTGAATAAGAATTAGAGTTGAGAGCCAAGTTAAATAAAGGGATACTTAGAAATAGAGGCCTTAATATTTTAATCTAAAACACATTACTTTCAATCAAAATGCTTTACCTCTTTAACTTTATTTTTTTGATTCTATAAAAGATAAAAATATACCACTAAGGTTTCTTTTAGCTTGAAAATTATTTAATTTTATGATTGATGAATGATCATCTTATTAGAATCCATAAGATTCTGATCTTAATTGCTAGGAATCCTAACTGAACAGATAAACAAATATGATGTACAGATGAAACAACCCTATATGTTTTCAATTCATAGGACACATTGTAAAATTTTAAATGTGCTGGACACCTGAGATTCTTGGAATCACCTGTAAATGAATCCTGCTTTTTTTTTTAATGTTAGTAACATGGATTTGTCAAATGATGTATAGAACCTACTGGTTTATAAGCGTATATTTTTTGTAGCCCGTTCCATTTATTCAGTACTATTGTTACCTTTAAGCTGTGTACCCACTTGGTAATGTTGTGTATGGATTAGACCCACCTCAAAAAATGACCTCCAGAAGTTACTAGTTTTTCATGAATATGGTTCTAAATTACATGTGTGGGCTGTTCTATACACAAAATTCTATTTTGTCTCTTATTTCTCATTACAGATTCTTTTTCTTAGAATAAAGTGGGCTTCTCTACAAACACAACACAGATAGTGTATATGGTCAGTGTGCCTCTGTCTGCCTGATACTGCAATGGTGAACAATCCGATAAATAGTGTGCCTGTGAGCTATTGTTAGCACAGTGACAACATAACAATGATTATAATGGGAGCGGATGTTGTGATATGTCCATTTATTGTGCTTATAATTATAACTTCTTTTCTGAGTTGTGATGCTACATCATTAAATGAAAAAAAAGACTTTATACACAAACAGAAGAAATTACATATTGTTCGGGGGTTTTTTCTTGACAAACCACAGAATATATGCATAACTTCTAAAATGCACTGCAATATGATAATGAAAACAAATACCTCAAGAGTTTGACATAAACTTTAAAATATTTTTTTAAAGTTTATTTATTTTTGAGAGTGAGAGAGAGACAGAGTGCAGTCAGGGGAGGAGCAGAGAAAGAGGGAGACACAGGATCTGAGGCAGGCTCCAGGCTTTGAGCTTTAAGCACAGAACGCCTTGTGGGGCTCAAACTCACAATCTTTGAGATCATGACCTGAGTCAAAGTTAGGTGCTTAAATGATTGAGCCACCCAGGCTCCCCAACATAAACTATTTTGATTTTATGGACCTAATTAAAGTACTTAATTCCTTCAATGTCTTTTATTTAGTTTCTTTGCTACTATCATTGGTGAAGTTACCCAGAGTTTGGAAGAGAAGTAGTTGAATCTGGAAGTCTGACTTTCCCTATTCCTTTTCTATACAGTCCCTACCGTCTGTAAGAAGTTTCTGATTCCAGGATACTGCCTGGCACTGCTTGTTAATGTGCAGTTTCACAGTAAGAGACTCTGAACATAACTATAATGCTTTTTCTAGGAATATCTTCCAAAGAAAGAAGAGGAGTTACCAGTCACCTCTCTCACCCTTGTTTCTTCTTTCCCCACATATGAAGTTAAGAGCCAGGTTTTTTCTTTTCTTTTATTTTTCTTTTTTCCTTTCTTTTTGCTTTTTTTTTTTGTGTGTGTGTGTGATTTCAGACGTGAGGCCAGTGGTAATAAGAGTTATGTTTTGAGTTTCAAGTTAGAGGTGATGGGAGACATTGCTTGCTTAGTCATTTAGTAACACCTATTTAACCAAAGAGACCTGCAATTAGATTTCAGGCACTAGCTCAGATAATAAAAAATATCTTGATATTTGTGTTTGTCACTGTTTGGTTATTTTTCTTTATGGACAATGCCCCCTTCAATTTGAGATGCCATAAATGTAAAGGTGTAAGCAGAAAAATATGAAAACTTAAAAATTTGAAAAAAAAATAGTCTCAGGAACCATGTGGAGATTGGAGAAATCACTACTGCAAATTATTAAAAGTTATAAAAATACTATGAGATCATAAATGACTTTTCTCTGGTAAAAGAGGCAATTAATATGTATGGATTGTCTACAAAATATGTGGAACTAGAGCGGTATGATTCAATTTTTTGATGAAATCTTTCTCTTAATTGATTTCATATTCACATATTGTGAACCAGCTGGAACAGATTCACTTGTATCCTGACAAAACTGAAGTCAATTTAATTTTTTTTATTATTTTATGCATTTACTTTGAAGCATACTTTGCTTCCATCCTCACTTCACTGCCTTTCGATAGATCTTTGTTACACAAAGTGTGTTCTATAAACTAGGAGCATTAACATCACCTGAGAACAGGTTAGAAGTGTTGAATCCAGCTACTGAATCTGTCTGTATTTTAACATTTTAACATCACCTCAGGTTAACAGGTATTGCAATAAATAATGATGCAATACTCCTACTTGCTAGCTATTTCCTATTTGTAATTGCTACTTGGCTGGCAATAGTAACAGTGGTTCTAACTGCAAATAAAAGGAAGTTAAGAAGAGGTAGAGAGATGAAAGTAGGGAGTCTTTTTGTTTGTTTTCCCCTTACTACTTTTGTTTGTTTTCCCCATGCCTTTAGTTCTTTCTGTTGACTCATGACCTAAAGGTGATGATGGTGGTGGTGATGATGGTGATTATGATGATAGTGATGTGGAAGAAGGAGGAGTGGTGGATGGAAGGAGCTTAGAAGAGAACTTCTCTGGAGCAAGAGTTCTCCACAGACTGACTAGAATTTAAGTCTAGGCCATAATTATCAGTGGGCTTTGGAGTAAATATGATGTTTTCTGCCTTCAAAATACTGCAAAGTGGGTCAAGTAGGAAATGAACTGATATTTCACATAAATTGAACTACAGTGATTTAGGGATTACATGTAAAAACAACCTAAATATCACAGTAAAAATTTGTCTTTAATTTGTCAGTGGAGAGGCCTTGAATAATTCTGTGTAAAGAAGTTTCCTAATATATTTCAGTGAAATGACTTCAGATTAACCATTTATGGAAACACACAAATTATTTGAGAATTTATCATAATATACCAAACATAAAATCAAGTCAGGAAAATAAAGAAGTAAAACTAGAATATGGAAGTCTTAAATGCCATTTGCATGTAGGCATCAATGGAAAAAAAAAAGAACTCTGACTTTATATTGGAGCATTTTAACAATGATGGTGCTGTTAAGGGAACTGGAGGAGACCAGTGATGTTTTATAAGGGAGACAATTTGTTCAGTCTTACTAGGCTATGAATGTGTCAGTGGCTAAGGAGATATAAATGTCCAGTAAGACTGGAGTTAAGATACAGTGATAAATATTAGGAAGTTTAACTATATAGAAATGAAAGTGATTACTTGAAGTAGATTGGGATAATAATTTAGAAAGACAACAAATAGGGGTCAAAGGGTCAAAGAGAAAGACTAGAAGGGAAGAAAAAGGAATCAGGAAGTGAAGGAAAAGGAAGAGAATAGGCGAGAAAAAGGGAAGAGCATGAATTATGAGAAGACCTAAGTAAAAGTGCTGATTAAAAGGAGGTGATACGAATCTGGGGGACTTAAAAATTGAAAAGATCTGAAAAAGAAGAAGTCAAGAAATAAAGCATTATCTCTTAGATTCTCTTGATGATTGGATCATTGTTGAAGTAAAGTGTCACAGTAAACATCAGAAGAGAAAGATTTTATGAAGATGAAGTGATTAAAAATGTGGAGGCATCTGGGTGGGGTGCCTGCATGACTCAGTCGGTTAAGTGTCCAACTTCAGCTCAGGTCATGATTTCACGGTTTGTGGGTTTGAGCTCCACATCGGGCTCTGTGCTGACAGCTCAGAGCCTGGTCCCTGCTTTGGATTCTCTCTCTCTCTCTCTCTCTCTCTCAGAAGTAAATAAACATTAAAAATTTTTTTTAATGTGTAGGCATCAAATTCTTATAGAATTAGGGAGGACAGTACAGAGGAATACCCAAGGGTTGTGGAATTTGGCCATTTTAAACAGTACTGATTTGAAGGGGGATGATTTAGGTGCGATGAGAGAATCAACTGTGATTAATTTGAAGAGGCAAGGAAAATAAACTTAGGCTGGAAAAATATGGTAATAAAAAGAAGAGGGAAAACAGTACATGACATGTGAGGAGCAGTGTACTAGAAAAATACAATGAAAAGATCCTTAAAGATAAGGATCTTTAAGACAAAATCCTTGTCTTCAGAAATCTTGCATTCTAACATCATGGTAATGCAAGTCTCTATGTTGCAGAACGAGTATATGATTAATACCAAGAGATTTCAAACGACTTGCATTTCCTTTTCCTCTTCCCATATGTACTGCGTAACTATAATCTTCATATTTATTGCTTATGTTATTACAGCAGACTTGTACTGCCTTTACTCTAGTGCCTTTTTGTCTGTTCTTCAACAGTGATTCGCGATTGTGAGGCATTTTGTATGGAATCTTTTTTATTATCAAATTAGTGAATGGGGCAAAGGTGCTAGATACCAGTAATGCTGGAACAATCCTGTACACCTAATTGTGTATGCCTCATTTTGTTTTCTTTTTTTCAATTTTCCAGGCAGACTTAACTGGTTACAAATTTATACTACTATGATTATTAAGCATGTTAATCTGGCAAATCTGTTACCATAAGTTATATGAAAAGCTTTGTAGTTTCGAGAATGTTATTTTGAAGAAGGTTATGTAGAATAGGAAATTTTGTGTTAAAATTTCATGAACTATGTATTTATTCTCTTTGATGTTTCATAGCATCTCCAACTACAACTTTAATTGAATAGAATTTTGGTGCAGAAGTGTGACTAGTATAAACTCAACTAAACTGATTGTAAAAAGGTAACAGTAGAAGTTTTGAAACTACTTTTGACTAATGTTTTAGAAGTGTTATAAATCAGTGGCGATACATGAAGAATAAGGTATCTCATGATTTCATTTATAAAGGTTGTTTTAAAAATATTTTTTCAATTCTGTTTATAATTTGGAAATTATAGTGAAATGATAAGTATTATAATTTGTAAACATTTAACATGGAAAAGTTTGATTTAGTAGAGCCTCATTTGTTATCTTTTCCTGATATTATCCCCAATGGTCTTAAAAACCTCTTTTGTAGCTTCTTGTATTATTCCCCCTGCTTCGCCGTTTGTTCTCTGTTCTTTATTGCTTAGAGAAAGATGTCGTTTTTAAGGTCGTTTTTAAAAAAAATTTTAAATTTAATTTTGAGAGGCAGAGAAAGACAGAGCGAGCAGGGGAGGGTGAGAGAGAGAAGGAGATACAGAGTCCAAAGACTGGCTCTAGGCTCTGAGCTAGCTGTCAACACAGAGCCCAACGCGGGGCTCGAACCCGCAAACGGTGAGATCATGACGTGAGCCAAAGTCAGATGCTTAACCCACTGAGACACCCAAGTGTGCCCCAAGGTCTTTTTATATATTAGAGACTTAGTGTATGCCTTGACATGCAGCCGACTTTTAAGATGGGCTCTGTTCTTTGTGATGCTTCATCATCATCCTAACCCATGTCATAAAAATCGGGAATTGTTTTCATACCCTGCTTATTTATAACAGAATGTTATCTAATATGGCAGTATATTATGCTTGTTTTCTTTACTCTGTGTTTATTTATTTATTTTTTGGCATGCATCCTACTTCAATTATGTTACTTTATGCCTGTCTCCATGTTTCATTACTGGTGTGGTTTTTACTTTATTTTCTAACATAGCACTATTCTATCACATTCTTATTTATTGAGCACATACTAAGTAGTAGGAATATTTTATAATAAGAATTAATATTAAAAGAAACAAAAAATACAAATATTTCCCCTTATGGAACTTATAGTATAACAGGGAAGAGGAAGAACTAACAAATTAATGGATTAAAATGTTTATAAGTGGCAAGCATTACTCTAGAGGGAAAGCAAAACAAGGTGGGAGGAATTGGGGGTGGCAAAATGAGAGGAATTTGCAAATTTTACATAAGGTAGTTAAGATAGGCTTTGCTGATATAATGACAGGTGAGCTTAATTATTAAGTGAGTTGAATTAGGCAGTGAGATGAGGATTATGTGGATATCAGGCCCAGGGAATAGAAAGTCCAAAGGCCCTGAGGCAGGAATTTACTTGGCATTGAAAAAACAAAACTGCAAGGAGGCAAGAACTACTCAAGCAAAGGAATTAGGAAAGAAAGTTGGAGAATCGCAGGACACAGGGAATGAAGATTTGAAAACCATTGTAAGAACTTTAAGTTAATGATCTGTGTCAGATGAGAAGCCAGAGAAAGATTTTGGGCAGAGTGGCATCATCTAACCTATATTTTTAAAGAATCATTCTGGCTTGTCTTGAAAATGGACTTGGGGCTAGGGCATGTGTAGGAATACCAATAGTGAGTCTACGGCCACCCCACCCTGAACGCGCCCGATCTCGTCTGATCTCGGAGGCTAAGCAGGGTCGGGCCTGGTTAGTACTTGGAGGGGAGGAATACCAATAATGTGTCTATACCAATGTATTTTGGGAAGAATAGCAATAATCACAAAATTAAGATTATTCTCCCTCTGAGATTAAGCTCTACTGGTGACTTGTACCTAAAATTCTAAATGGTTTCTGTATTTTGATTTTAAGCAGTACTAGCTAGAAAGTACAACTTTGCTATAGTTGCTTATAGCAACTATTATTTCAATAAACATTTATTGGCGACTTAAAATTTGCCAGATATTATGCTGGGCACTAGAGATAAAATTACAGGTGAAAATTTCACTTTTTACTTCCTTGGATGTTGTACTTTAACATAACAGATGAGGGGTGCCTACGTGGCTCAATTGGTTAAGCATTCAGCTTTGGCTCAGGTCATGATCTCACGGTTCGTGGGTTCAAGCCCTGTGTCAGGCTCTGTGCTGACTGCTAGCTCAGAGCCTTGGAGCCTGTCTTCAGATTCTGTGTCTCCCTCTCTCTCTGACCCTCCCCTGCTCATGCTGTCTCTCTCTTCTCTCAAAGATAAATAAAAGACATTAAAAATTTTTTTAACATAACAGATGAATTGCTTTAAGATTCTGTTCATTGTTTTTCATATTTGTTCCTTCCTGCTCACCTAGATTTCATATCCCTTTAAAAATGGATTGTGTATCCAATTATGTATGGATTTTCATTTATTCATTTATTCATAAGGTAATTGAGAGCCTGTGTTCCATGTTCTTAACTATTTTTATCTTGCAGGTAAGTTGGGTGTTGCTGACACTAAGTGAATGTTCAACATTCTTGCAAAGTTTAATTGAGTATGGGGAGCAATAGAAAGCATAGAAGATTGCTAAAGGGTTAAAAGACTGTATCATAGGCTGCAGTGGAGGAGCATGCAAATTATGCTTCCTGTGTTGGAGTTACTGGACCTAATGGCTTTTGCTCATCATTTGCAAGCCTTCTTTATTCTCAGCGTATTTTAGTGACCTCCACTGTCAAGACAGGACAGTAATACTTGCTGACCTTTCAGGGATGGAAGAAAGAGCAAAAGAAACATGCAAATGATTGCATGCAAATGATCAGGATGAGAATGGCCCAATATAAATGCTAACTAGAAAAGGATGCAATTCACTTCACACTATAATTTCAATGCACAAGAAAATATCAGACCATAGATTATCCGTCTCATTCATGAAAAATAGATGGAAAGAAGATCAACATTCACAACTGTAACTAAATGTTTGTTCAAAACTCTTGTTATAGAAGGTTTCCTTTAGGAGACAAATGTTTATTTAAAAAATATGGTTGTGAAGCAAATTGGAAGTGTGATGACTATCTTATAATTTTCTAGGAATAGAATATATAGTTGGATTTACTTACCATTTGACAGGTTGGGATACTCACGGCTATACTAACGAGGACTACATACTTACCATTTGAAACAAACAACTTCTTCTCCCTGATCAAATAGAAAGGAAAAAAAATCACTTGTAAAGAATGAAAGTCTTCAAATTTTTGTTTGTTAAATCCAACTGGAAAGGTCATTATGAATTGTAAGTCTACTCAATTAAATTATAAATGTCAGATAAAACTTTTAGCTGTATTTTCTCTTTTCCTCAAAATGTCATCTGTAATATAAATGAGGTAATGGTTCTGTTAATTTATATAAAGGTTCCCATTTATTTCCAAGTTCTTTTTAAATATATTGTTATGGATATTATCATTGATTTATACTCTTGTTTCTACATCATCTTTAAATAAAGTGTACTTGACAACAAGGATGGATACTGAGGGGATAAGATATGGAAAATATGGTATATTACTGTTCAACATTCTTATTTTGTTTGATACCCAATGAATTGAAGATATTTTCATTGTATTGATTCCCTCCTGTCTGCCTGTCTGTCTCTGTCTCTGTCTCTGTCTCTGTCTCTGTCTCTCTCTCTCTCTCACACACACACACACACACACACACACACACACCCCAAACATCTTAGTTTTAGAATCAGAAGATAAATTGTGTGATATTTTGTTCCTAAATTGCCATTGGTATCTTCTAAGAACAAACACATTTTCCTGCATTAATACAGCATCTTTTTATACCAAAAAATTTAACACTGGTACAATAATTTTATCTAATACATGGTCCATATTAAATTTCCCCACTTATACCAGTAATATTTTTTAGGGGGAGTGCAAGATCATCTAAGATTTAATCTAGGCTCATGCATGGTATTTAGTTGTCACATATCCTTAGTTTCTTTTCTTTGGAAAAGTTTTTCCCTGTCTTTTATTTTTTCTTTTCCTTCCCTGGCAAAGGTGTACTTGAAGAATCAAATCCAACTATTTTGTAGAATGTCACAAATCACAAATTAATATAGTTGTTCCCATATTATTAGATTCATGTGAAACAAATTTGGTCCAAGTAAGTGATAATTTTAAACGTCACATTGAGAAACACATGTCAAGTTGTTTTGTTTGTTGGTTTTCCATTGTTGATCCCTGGGTTATTTCTGCCAGATATGTTCCACTAAAATGTAACATGTTTTGTTTTATAATTAATAAGGAAACTGTGAGAGGTAATTGGATAACATTCTTTACCTAAACTTACCTTCTTGTTTAAACACCCAATGGTGATCCTTATCTAAATCTGTCATTACATTGGTTATTGCAAAATGTTGTTGTTGTTGTTGTTGTTTTTCTGATTCTGTCAATGGTGATTCCTGTTTCCTGCCTCAGTTCTTGAGTTTGGCCAAGGAAGAGTCAAATTCTTAAGCAAGCAAAGGCTTAATAGAGGTTTAAGTGAAAATACACTCAAGATGGAAGAGTGGACAGTCCCAGATGTGACAGCTCTGTCAGGGGACAGGGTTGTCTTTTCTTTTCAAGTTGGGATAGGTTATTGGTCATAGGGCAGTTTCTTATTAAGGTTGCAGCCCATCATCTAAAGGACTCCTGCTTGTTGGGAGGGGGAGTTTTTGGTCCTCTATGGTCCTTATTGGCAATGTCATGGCAGCCATTCTCTCCTAGGGATTTTAAACTGCAATGTAAACAATCCAAAAAAAAAAAAAA
>NC_043703.1:97762490-97764112 GCF_006229205.1 Suricata suricatta
ATTTCTACACCTATTAGTAGCATTGCCTGGTAATGAAGAACACTCCTTACCCCTTTAAACATCACTCAAACTCTTTTATTTGTTTGTTTGCTTTTAGTGATATATTTTAACCCATTATGTCATTAGTATTTTAATATCTAAATTATTACAAAATTGACAGGAACAACTTCTTTAAGCTAGATTCTATGTCCATTTACAAATATTGAATTTTTGTAAAAGTGCACAGAACAGGTCACCTGCGTGGCTTAATCTTTTAAGCATCCAACTTCGGCTCAGATCATGATCTCAACGTTCATGAATTTGAGCCCCATGTCGGGCTCTGTGCTGACAGCTCGGGGCCTGGGGTCTGTTTCAGATTCTGTGTCTCCCCCTCTCCCCCTCCATACTCTCATTCTGTCTCTGCCTCTCAAAAATGAATAAACATTTAAAAAAGTACATAGAACATAAGGGCATATTCTGATAAATTTGACAAAGTCAACAGCTATGTAGTCAGCACTAATATCTACATATGTATATATAGAGAGAGATATTTAAAAGACAACAGTATTAGAACCATAGGAGCCTCCTCATATCCTCTGTTTATCAATATTTTCCCACAGAGTAAGTATTTCCCCCACTTTGAACATCATACATTTGCTTTCCCCACCTTTGGAATTTTTAATGCAATTGTACAAAATGTACTTTTATGTCTGGCCTTTGATCACTCAATATTGTATTTGTGAGATTCATAATGTTGAATGAAGAGGTTAATTCATTTTTATTAATATATTGTATTCTATAATATGAACTTAAACTTTCATTATTTTATTGATGGACATTGAATTATTTCTATCAGGGTATTATAAATAGTGTTGTTATGAACATTTTATTTTAATGCCTTTTTACTGAAGACATAAATGCATTTCTATTGGGTAAATGCCTGTGAAGGAAAATGATAGGCTTTGTGTTACATACAAGTTTTGTTTTAATAGACATACAACATTTTTCAGTGTTTCCAACAGAATTTGGGAGTTCTTTTTTAAATTTTAGTTATTTTAATTTTATTTAGTTTATTAACTTTTGAGAGAGAGAGAGAGAAAACAAGCAGGAAAGGGGCAGAGAGAGAGAGAGAGAGAGACAGAGGATCTAAAGCAGGCTCTACCTGACAGCAGAGAGCCAGTGTGGGGCCTGAACCCATGAACCATGAGATCATCACCCCAGCTAGCTGAAGTTGGACACTTAACTGACTGAGCCACCCAAGCACCCCAGAATTTGAGAGTTTTGATTGATGTATTTTGACATCAACAGTTGTATTTGCTTCCTCTTGCCCCACCAGACATCCTGATGGGTGTCTTTGTTTTCTGCTTTTAGTTTACATTTATATTTAGTCTTTAAGTTTACGTGGCATTGTGTTAATTAATTTGAGTAGTCTTGTGGTCTTAAAGTAGTGTATCTTCTGATTCTTGAATAGATACATCTCACTTTTTAGGTTTTTCATTTCTCATTACAATGTCCTGTACTTTTCCCCATCCATCTTTCTACAGCTTTATCCATAGTTTATCTTTAAGGGTGCCATTGCATATTGTATTTTTAAATTTTAATTTAAATGTTTGTTGTTGTATATGGAATAGAGTTGATTTTTT
>NC_043703.1:97764212-97775127 GCF_006229205.1 Suricata suricatta
ATTTCTACACCTATTAGTAGCATTGCCTGGTAATGAAGAACACTCCTTACCCCTTTAAACATCACTCAAACTCTTTTATTTGTTTGTTTGCTTTTAGTGATATATTTTAACCCATTATGTCATTAGTATTTTAATATCTAAATTATTGCAAAATTGACAGGAACAACTTCTTAAGCTAGATTCTATGTCCATTTACAAATATTGAATTTTTGTAAAAGTGCACAGAACAGGTCACCTGCGTGGCTTAATCTTTTAAGCATCCAACTTCGGCTCAGATCATGATCTCAACGTTCATGAATTTGAGCCCCATGTCAGGCTCTGTGCTGACAGTTCGGGGCCTGGAGTCTGTTTCAGATTCTGTGTCTCCCCCTCTCCCCCTCCATACTCTCATTCTGTCACTGCCTCTCAAAAATGAATAAACATTTAAAAAAGTGCATAGAACATAAGGGCATATTCTGATAAATTTGACAAAGACAACAGCTAAGTAGTCAGCACTAATATCTACATATGTATATATAGAGAGAGATATTTAAAAGACAACAGTATTAGAACCATAGGAGCCTCCTCATATCCTCTGTTTATCAATATTTTCCCACAGAGTAAGTATTTCCCCCACTTTGAACATCATACATTTGCTTTCCCCACCTTTGGAATTTTTAATGCAATTGTACAAAATGTACTCTTATGTCTGGCCTTTGATCACTCAACATTGTATTTGTGAGATTCATAATGTTGAATGAAGAGGTTAATTCATTTTTATTAATATATTGTATTCTATAATATGAACTTAAACTTTCATTATTTTATTGATGGACATTGAATTATTTCTCTCAGGGTATTATAAATAGTGTTGTTATGAACATTTTATTTTAATGCCTTTTTACTGAAGACATAAATGCATTTCTATTGGGTAAATGCCTGTGAAGGAAAATGATAGGCTTTGTGTTACATACAAGTTTTGTTTTAATAGGCATCCAACATTTTTCAGTGTTTCCAACAGAATTTGGGAGTTCTTTTTTTAAATTTTAGTTATTTTAATTTTATTTAGTTTATTAACTTTTGAGAGAGAGAAAACAAGCAGGAAAGGGGCAGAGAGAGAGAGAGAGAGAGAGACAGAGGATCTAAAGCAGGCTCTACCTGACAGCAGAGAGCCAGTGTGGGGCCTGAACCCATGAACCATGAGATCATCACCCCAGCTAGCTGAAGTTGGACACTTAACTGACTGAGCCACCCAAGCACCCCAGAATTTGAGAGTTTCGATTGATGTATTTTGACATCAACAGTTGTATTTGCTTCCTCTTGCCCCACCAGACATCCTGATGGGTGTCTTTGTTTTCTGCTTTTAGTTTACATTTATATTTAGTCTTTTAGTTTAAGTTTACATGGCATTGTGTTAATTAATTTGAGTAGTCTTGTGGTCTTAAAGTAGTGTATCTTCTGATTCTTGAATAGATACATCTCACTTTTTAGGTTTTTCATTTCTCATTACAATGTCCTGTACTTTTCCCCGTCCATCTTTCTACAGCTTTATCCATAGTTTATCTTTAAGGGTGCCATTGCATATTGTATTTTTAAATTTTAATTTAAATGTTTGTTGTTGTATATGGAATAGAGTTGATTTTTTTATATTAATGTTATACCCTACCACCTAGCTAATCCCAGTTTTTTTGTTTTAATAGTTTTTTTGTATATTTCAAAAATGTTTAGTGTTATTTATTTTTGAGAGAGAGCAAGAGAGGAGGCAGAGTGTGAGCAGGGAAAGGCAGACAGAGAGGGGGACACAGAATCTGAAGCAGGCTCCATGCTCTGTGGTGTCAGCACAGAGCCTGTGGCAAGGCTTGAACTCATGAACCACGTGATCATGATCTGAACCAAAGTTGGAAGTTTAACCGACTAAGCCACCTAGGCACCCCAGCTTTTTTTTTTTTTTTGTATATTTTATAAGATTTTCTATATAGACAATCAGGGCAATTGTGAATAAAGATAGTTTTATTTCTAATCTTGAGGCTTTGTTCTTTTCCTTTTGCCTTATTACGCTACTTGGAACTACCATGTTGAATGAAAGTGATGACTACAAATGTCCTGTCCCTGACCTTAATGAAAAATTATTTAGTCCTTCACCATTAAGTACGATGTAATCTATAGGTTCGTTTTAGATTAACTTTATGATTTCAGGAAGTATGCTTCTCTTTCTAATTTGTTGAGTTTTAACAGGAATGAATTTTAGTTTTGTTGTTAAATTTTGTGCATCTCTTGAAAGAATATTGTGATTTTTCCCATTATATTAATATTACAAATTATGTTGATTCGTTAATGTTACCCTAACCTTTATTCTTGAGACAAAATTCTCAAAATTCTCTTTTGATGTATTCGATGTGGTATTTATAAATTATATTTTCTGTACTTTGTCTTTTCTTATAATTTATTTGCCCAAATTTTGATGTCGGAGTTAATACTGGCCTTAAAAATCTTGTCTTGCTTAAAATCTGCTTATTATTCCTTTGTAATGAGTTTTAAATTTCATCTATTTGTCATTTATCAGTTGTCCATCTGACTTTTATATATTAGACTTAATTACTGATGTATTGTCATTTTATTTTGTCCAATATTTTAAAAAATAACTTTTTTTGATATATAATGACAATTATTTTACAGTACTTGTCAAGTAACTCCAAAGTCTAAGTTGCCTATAGATTAACTTGTCTTTTCTTTTTTAATTATCATTTTTGTGAATGTATTATTGTTTTGGTTTATTTTTTTGTGACCTATCCTTTATAGACTAGTGGATACTATGCGTGTACGTTTCAAGGACTCCTGATGATATTATAATCCTTGTGAAAGTCTATATATTCTGCATTTGGCAGATGGAACAGTGCCTGATTGCATTACTTTTATCAAGGTTGGGGCTAATTTGAAGTTGACTGGTATCTTGATAAGACTATCTCTATTTTACTTTCATCTTCTCCAGGGTTTTCAACTTAGAACCTAGTATCTTTTATTGTGTCTCTTTGGAAGATCTCAACTCTATTTTACTCAAAATACTGTTTAAAATGCTATGTCTTAGTGTGAGTGTAAGTGAGGTTATGTTGGTGTAAGGAAATAGTAAAATATTTGTTTAAATTTGTCCAAATTGATTTTAATGTGCTTTAAGTGAGAAAACAAGATGGACATATCCAGAAAGTCAGAGAGGTCTAAATATTGGACAGATACAAATATTAAATATAAATCCTGGGAGTTTTAGAACCCATGGAAATAGGTCAGTCCTGAAAATATGTTCAGAATAAACAGAGTAAAGATAGAGATTGGAACCCTATAGAACACTAACATTTAGGCTACCTCGAGGAAAGTTGTCATGACTCTTTTCTTTTCTTGTCAAGATAATGGTAATAGTTTAATGACTAATAAACTACTAGCACCTCATTTAATTATTAAAATTTAGGTGAAGTTACTAAATCTAAGTGCTACTGTTTTGTCATAGTTTCCATGTATTGCTTGTACATACCTCAAGGAGGCATTTTATATTTAAATTGAAGGTAAAATACAGAATATTAAGTAATACTTGTTATCTCAGAAGGAATAGGAAATTTCAAAGTATCTAAAGTTTTTTCATTGGTAACAACTGAGTGGCAACACAATCATCGCCAAAGACATGTCTTTCAATGACAGGTGAAATTTGTGAAGATTAAAGTTATGTAAAAGTTATATTTCAACATATCACATACCATTTCTAGCAACTGCCTATTGCCAATTGACCATTTATGAATCTGTTTATGAAATTGCATCACATATACTTTAATGAAAAACTAGAGTGGATCCATTTTCATTATTACAATTAAAAAATTTTTTAGACTATATTCACAATTGCATCACTTGAAATATTAAGTTAGAAAAATTATACATTATAATTTTGATATCAAAGACTTTCATTTGGCTTAGGATACTAGTACTGCTTTTTATAGGCTTTTTTATTACTCTGTTATATGAAGATTTCCTCCTACTTCTTTTCAACATTTAAAATAAGTTTTTGGCGGTAAAACAAATCTATATACAAACATTTTACTTAAGATGTAACATTTATTAATATGATATTTAAATAACTCATTAAATAATATTACTGAGAAATCTTACGTTAATGTCAAAATCTCATTTTTTATGTATAAAATTATCCTATGTACATTGTTACTTCTTATAACTTATTTGTAAAAATAAACATCTATTTTTGAGAGAGATAGAGACAGCATGAGTGGGGGAGAGTCAGAGAGAGAGGGGTGGGGGAGAGAGAATCCCAAGAAGGCTCTGTGTTGCCAGCAGAGAGCCTGATGCAGGGCTTGAACTCACGGTGACATTATGACCTAAGCTGAAGTGAAGAGTCAGATGCCTAATGACTGAGCCACCCAGGCATCTGAGAAAGTTTGATTTGCTCAACAAATAATAGTTCGAAAATTATTGCAAACTGAATGTGAGTAATTAGATCAATTTTAATCTTAAGAAGTAAAAACATTCTAGACTTAAATTTATGACACTAAGTACTTCCAGTTTATAGTGAAGTCATTGTGTCATATAACAATGAAATATATTTTATATAATATATATTGCTATATGAAATACATATTACAAATATATCATACATGATAAATATATAATATATTGTTATATAATAATGTTATAATAATATGATATATGTATTAAAATAATATATATTACATTATTATTAGTTTGGCTAATAACTTTTTGTAGGGAGCATTCTTTTGAAAAGCTAATTACACTTAGATCAATGTAATGTATATATATATATAAATCATAAGTTTATAATCCTGCTGTGTTTAACATAGAGCTCACCTCTGTAATAGCTGTATGTTCAGATGTTTAAGGCAATATTTACACATTTCAAAATTAATCTTTAAAATAATATCAGAACTTTTATTTTTTTATTATTAAATAGTTTCTCAACATCATTTTCAGCCTATCACCCTAAGCTACATCCCTTTCTTCCCTGACCAGGATGAAGGTTTTCTGAAATATAGCATAGTCTTCTGGGGATTGAATTGTGTGGAAGTGTTGTAAATTGGAGAACTAACAGCGATGAATGGAAAGTGAGAAAAAAGTTAAAATGGAGTGAAAATATAAGAGAATGTAAAAAGAGGAATTTGTGATCACTTTGTCCCAATGGCTGTAGTAGAAGGGAAGATGCTAAACAGTGCTTCCTTCCAAGCATCCCCATTCACATGATCTGGTAGCACTCTAACAGAAATGGGAGGAAGAAAGGTGGTGGCTTAACTCAAATAAATAAGGTTCCCATTGATTCTAAACTAGTTTTACACAAAGCAGAAGAAAAAAAAAATCTTACCTTTCTAAACCTTTTCTGTTAATTTGAGAAAAGGTAAATGGAAAGAAACTATGAATCAAAATATCCCCTCTTCCCATGTAAAAGTCTTTGCTTTCTTTATGTACTTTTATAAAAATAATTGTCACAGAACCAGTAAAACTCTAGCCTTGTTCATGTTAAATGTGGTGAAAAGAAATATATTTAGAAATCACTAATGTTGATTTCTGATTTATTTGATAAGCTTTGAGCCCCTCATTGAGCCAGGGAATAATTGATTGCTGGCAGCCTTGTAGCAGTAATTAAAATATTGAGAAATGCTAAAACAGGAAATATGGTTTATAGCTTCTTAAAGAGTTGTGGAACCTCTATATTTCTTTCTCATCACCAGCTCTAGATCATGAAGTAAAATTTAAAAAGGTTTTTGTCTTTTTCTTCATAAATTCCATCTGGCCACTCAGGAGTCTTATATCTGACGGGGACCATGGGAATTTTTTACAAGTAATTAGATGGGCAGGTGTGTGATATATAAAGGTATATTGGGTAGTGTTTTATTACTTTGCATTTGCTACACTAATTAGAGAAAAATGCTTTGACAATAAGCCTTGTAAAATAGATAACTAACAATCATGTAAAAGTTGGTTTTTAGAATTGACAATACTAAAAACAAGTGTACTGAAATTTCTGTAGTTCTTTTCTCATTTGCCAATTTATAATTATAGCATTTAGGCCTGGAAGAGAACTGTAGAGATAAGAGAATCTAACTCACTGTTCTATTCATTTGCTATTATTCCCTTGTTATAGAGTGGCTAAAATTTTTGCCTAAACTCAAAAAATAAAATGATCTGATTGTATCTTTCTCCAGTTTAATATGTAACCTCTAGAAAAATTTGTTTTTAAATTACTTAATACATTTAAACTATGATGTCCAAATAGTTCTGTGTATCCTATTATAGAAAGAGGTGAAATTTCTTTTAGTTTAAAGAAATATTTTAGATCATACTTGTAAACATGTAGGAGAGGTTTATACCAAAATCTCCTTTAATATTTATTTCATTCAGTAACAGAACTAGGAAACATTTTCTATATTGAATTACTAAGTTAATTAAATTTTATATTAATTATCAAGCACTTTCAAAAAGTGAAACTTAAGAAAACTATGGTTAGCAATAATATAGTAAATGATTCAAAATTATTTTGTAGTTCTTATTATTTTTAATATTGAAAATAAAATTACATTAAGAAAGTAATGGGTGCCTGGTTGGTTTAGTCAGTGTGATGTCTGAATCTTGATTTCAGCTCAGTTCATGATCTCAGGGTTGTGGGGAAGCCTGCTTGGGAGTCTTTCTTCCTCTTTCTCTCTCTTTCTCTGTCTCTCTCTATCCCCTCCCCTATACTCTCTGTCTCAAAATGAATAAAAATAAACTTCAAAAAAAGAAAGAAATTTTCTAGGAATTACTCTAAAGAAACACTTTATAAAAGCATCTAATATCTTAAAAGTAATCTATGAAATAAACCACAAAACAGGAAAGAAAACAAACAAACAAACAAACATAAATTTCACTCCTCCTTTCCTAATGATGATTTCAGTGGAGGGAAGGTTAGTTACTGACCAGTGGTGAACTGGATGAGGTTATTACCTTACAGTCCTGTACACTGAGTTCCAGGCATGCCTAGCCACCACCAATAATGTCTAATATACACTACTTGAGAAATTTACTTTTTAATGGGTATGTAGAGTAACAGCAGCATGAAATGCTCCCTCGGGTAACATGAAGTAGAAGGCATGGCATTCTTGGTTTTAAAATGTCCACAAATAAATCAGCTAACTGCTCTGCAAATTCCAAAGATTGCGAAGGGAAGACCCTTTTAAAACCTAAGGACATGCAAAATAGATAATGGCATGATCTGATATCCCATAAACCCATTAAGTTATTAAATACTCAGAAATAATTCAATGTTATTTATTTTAGTGAGACATAAAAGCAATAAAAATGGACTTTAGTCTCATAATCTTAAAAATTCACCTAAGAATACTCTGTAAATATCAAGGAACACATAATGAGGAATGCACTAGACTGGCAGATGATGTCAATATTCCCAAAGAGGCTCTACTGACTAAGCCTAGCACTATATAAAATTCACACACTCCTAGGTGATCCTAAATACATTTTGCCACTATAGCTATTCCAAACTCCTACAGTTGTGCTTTGGTCAAATATTAAAAATTTTAAGGATGTAAGATCTACTCATGTTCAGTCTTCATTGTACTCTGAGTTTAACTCAGCCTACACTGGCTGAGGGCCTATAGCACAGAAGATAGAAGACATTGTTCTTTAGTGCTATGTGGGACTCAAAAATGACTAAGATGTAATATATTTCTAAATTTTGGCTATTTGTGGAGGAGAGAGCACAACAAATGTCTCCCTTAAGGCAGCTACAATGGAAACAGAAATATCTTTGGGTCACTGCCAATTAGAACACTATGGGGAGAAAACATTTTTACTACTTACTTGAGTAGATTTTACAGAGAGAATTGCCTTTTGGAAATTTGGGTAAATGTATAATGGCAAAATATGAATGGCTACATGGAATTAATATGATCAATATCTCAAAATTGACATAATAAGTAAATGAAAATAAACACAAGTACATGTGTAAGTGGCTGAAAAAATTTCACCAAAATGTTAGCAGTGGCCTTCTAAGATTATTGAAATTGCTTGTAGTTTTAACTTTTGCTTTGAATATTTGTACATTTTCTAAGTCCTCTATAATGAAGTGTTTATTTAAATTAGCTTTACATACATGCATATTTATTTGTATAAATGTATGTGCTTAAGGTTGAGATTGATACAAATTATTTAAATTAGCCGATAAACGTTTATAATAGAAAAATAATTGCTTTATATTGTTACTGTATGTGTGTGTGTGTGTGTGTGTGTGTGTGTGTGTGTGTTATTCTGAGCTCTTTATATAGGCAGTATAACATGTTTTTTGAAAAGTGCCATTTTTGAAGAAATACTGAGCTCAAATGCTACATGGAAGAATTTGGGCATTCGGGGGCGCCTGGCTGGCTCATTTGGTCAAGTGTACAGCTTCGGCTCAGGTCAATATCTCACAGTTTGTGGGTTCGAGCCCCGCATTGGGCTCTGTGCTGACAGCTCAGAGCCTGGAGCCTGCTTCAGATTCTGTGTCTCCCTCTCTCTCTGACCCTTCCTTGTTCGTACTGTCCCTCTCTGTCTCTCAAAAGTAAATAAAAGACAAAAAAATTTAAAAAAGAATTTGGGCATTCATAGGGGAAATTCTTTCAGAACTGAGAGGGGCACCGTGGTGGCTCAGTTGATTAAGCGTCTGACTTTGGCTCTTACAGTTTGGGAGTTTGAGCCCTGCAGACAGGGCTCGGAGCCTGGATCCTGCTTCAGCTTCTGTGTCCTCTCTCTCTGCTACTCCCCCACTCACTCTCTGTCTTCCTCTCTCTAAGATAAATAAACATTAAAAAATTAAAAACTAAATGAGAAAATGATTTAATCTTTGTATAAAATAAATTCCCATTATGTACTATGAGGGCAAATAGGACTTACTTCACAAAGCTGCAGTGAATTTTAAATGAGTTAATATTTTTAAAATTTTACAAATCTGGTAGAGTTACTGTCAATGAATCTTACAATTAGTAGTGTTTTTTAATATATTCTGTTCCTCTGTAATATCTCTCAGTTGTGAAGTATCTCTATAAGCCATATAACTTAAATTACATAATCCTGAGAGGCATTCCATAATAACTGATTTATACTCAGTTATAATGACTAACCATACTTCTCTTCTACCAATGAGGAAAGGACAATAAGGGCTGACATGATGGGCATAAGTAGAAAGTAGGAAAACTAGAGAATGGGGACAGGCAGTGTCCATAGAGAGGTAAAGGTTTCAAGTTAAAAATAAATAAGCAAATAAATAATTTTTCTAATGGCTGACATTGATGCATGTTCCCATAATCTAAATGCAAAATGCTTCTTTTTCAAAGTTATTTCCCTAGAAACATTACCAGGAACATCATTTATTGCCTTAACCTTGTAAGTATGGATTCCTTTAAGAAGTACATACCAAGTACATTCCTAAAAGAAGTACATTCCTTAGACTACTTATCAAAGTGACTAAATAAGTAGCCTTTAGGGGCAGCTGGGTGGCTCAGTCGGTTGAACGTCTGACTTTGGCTCAGGTCATTATCTCGCGGTTCGTGGGTTCGAGCCTCGTGTTGGGTTCTGTGCTGACAGCTAGCTCAGAGCCTGGAGGCTGTCTTCAGATTCTGTGTCTCCCTCTCTCTCTGACCCTCCCCTGCTCGTGCTATCTCTCTCTGTCTCTCAAAAATAAATAAAAAAACATTAAAAACATTAAAAAATTAAAAATTAAAAAAGCTATTATATGCTTGTGTGCCCTGGTGAGTCAGCATCTGTGGTTTATGTATCATTATAGTAGTTAGAATAAAGCCTATAGTCATTGAGGAATTCTATGGTATTAAACTTTTAGACATAGACTCAAAAACAAATTTGCTTTTTTCATGTAGTGTTTGAAATCGTATACCTATTTCTTTTTGTCTTCATTGTCAAGATATATGATGGGGGAAAATCATACTAATGTTGGCCTTTTCCTCTTATTTTATGATTTTTTTAATCAACTTCTGTTATTTGTTTATGTTAACCTATTAGGACTCTAATTCAGTCTCATTGAAAGATCTGAGATGTCCAAGGTAGTTTCTTACTTTAGCAGCACAAGTAGTCATGATTAAATTAGCCAGGAATGATAACTTCAGATCAGCGCACCTGTG
The DNA here is from genome assembly GCF_006229205.1 of Suricata suricatta. Lineage (NCBI taxonomy): Eukaryota > Metazoa > Chordata > Mammalia > Carnivora > Herpestidae > Suricata > Suricata suricatta. Next base: position 97,774,358 of record NC_043703.1, read on the forward strand.
AGATGAGTTATTCCATTTGCAATGTCAGAACTGTTTTAATCTAATTGACTTGGTGAGGTGAGAGTCAGCAGTTTCATTTAATAAAATATAGCTTTTTATGATTAGCTGCAGAGAAAACCATTCAAGAGCTGGGGGGCCCTTGAATCTCCATAAACTTCACAGATATAGGTACTCAGAAATGGATTTTGGAGTGATTGCTCTGATCTTTGACAACCTTACTGTATCATTCATTTGGGCTGCCTTTCAGCAAACTTTCTGTGAACAGAAATCACAGAAGATAGATTCATCACAAAAAGCCATGACATTAAAGCCTTTAAACATTCCCATATAACTCTTTAACTGAAACACACAAAAAGAACCTGGAGACTTGAGGCTCTCTGACTATTCTCTTTTTCTAAATTAGGACCAGATACACACACACACACACACACACACACACACACACACACACAATGTGTTGTAGAAAATAGTATAACCAGACCTGTAGTTTAGTTTTGCCAATACTGAAGACCTTATAGCATATATTTTATTGTTCATTCACATTTTATTTACCCTTTTTTCTAATTTCTCAGTCCCCCTCAAGTTATTTTGATATCACCATTTAAAAAATCTTTTTTTCATAATATTTTATTGTCAAATTGATTTCCATACAACACCCAGTGCTCTTCCCCACAAGTGCCCTCCTCCATCACCACCACCTCTTTTCCCCCATCCCCCTTTCCCTTCAACCCTCAGTTCATTTTCAGCATTCAATAGTCTCTCAAGTTTTG
>NC_043703.1:97775227-97796970 GCF_006229205.1 Suricata suricatta
TTTAGGCTCTTTCCATGTTTTGGCTATTGTTGACATTGCTGCTATGAACATTGGGGTACATGTGCTCCTATGCATCAGCATTTCTGTCTCTCTTGGGTAAATCCCCAGCAATGCTATTGCTGGGTCATAAGGGAGTTCTATGGATAGTTTTTTGAGGAACCTCCACACTGTTTTCCAGAGCGGCTGCACCAGTTTACATACCCACCAGCAGTGTAGGAGGGTGCCCATCTCTCCACCCTCTCGCCAGCATCTAAGGATAAAAACTATATGATCCTGTTGATAGATGCAGAAAAAGCACTTGACAAAATACAACATCCTTTCTTAATAAAAACCCTTGAGAAAGTCGGAATAGATGGAACTTACCTAAACATTATAAGAGCAGTTTATGAAAAACCCACTGCTAATATCATCCTCAATGGGGAAAAACTGAGAGCTTTCCCCCTGAGATCAGGAACACGACAGGGGTGTCCACTCTCACCACTGCTGTTTAACATAGTGCTGGAAGTCCTAGCATCAGCAGTCAGACAACAAAAGGAAATAAAAGGCATCAGAATTGGCAAGGAGGAAGTCAAACTTTCCCTTTTTGCAGATGACATGATACTCTACATGGAAAACTCGATCAACTCCACCAGAAGCCTTCTAGAACTGATCTATGAATTCAGTAAAGTTGCAGGGTACAAAATCAATGTACAGAAATCAGTTGCATTCCTATACACCAAAAATGAAGCAGCGGACAGAGAAATCAAGAGACCTATCCCATTCACGATTGCACGAAAAACCATCAAATACCTAGGAGTAAACCTAACCAAGGTTGTAGAAGACCTATATGATGGAAACTATAGAAAACTTATGAAAGAGATTGAAGAAGACACCAAGAAATAAAAAATCTTTTTAAAGATTTTTTTGTTGTTGTTGTTGAGAGACACAGAGAGACAGAACATGAGTGGGTTAGGAGCAGAGAGAGAGGGAGACACAGAATCTGAAGCAGAATCCAGGCTCTGAGCAGTCAGCAGAGTCTAATGCAGGGTTCAAACTCACAAACCAGGAGGTCATAACCTGAGCTGAAATAGGATGCTTAACTGACTGAGCCACCCAGGCGCCCCTGATATCATCTATTTTAGCCATTTTAAATCATTATTTGGAACAAACATGGGACAAATTAAAAATTACATTTTATAACCTGCTTTGTGGTTGTAGACAAACTGGAATATCTTGTGAAGAGTAATCAAGTTTATGAAGGGTTAAAGAAAAACGCTCATTACAAGGAAGTGTTAGGAATTGGAGCTTTTTGGCCAGGAGCGTAGAAGACTACTTCCAGAGGCCCCTCACACAATGACAGTGTGTGACACTGACACTAATTGACATACAATTAGTTTGGTCAACTAGGACAGGACAGTCTCAAAAGACTCATCAGTGTAGGTCATCAGTAACTTCTTCCAGAAAGTAAGGGAATGGTGGTTTTGAGGACAGGTTTTACAAACATACCTTATATCCCTCTCTAATTTGGTTGTCTTGCTAAACATTAGTCCACTTAATGATCAGTTTTCCTTACAGGAAAACACATAATTTATCCTTGTACTACTCTGGACTTCTTTTTCTTGATTTTATTTCTCACAGGCATTTTGTCATTGTGCTTTTTGCAACACCTGCTAGTAATATTTCCACATCCCCGATCTTATTAATGAACTTTCACTTCCTTGCCTTAAGATCTTACAAGTGAATAAATTTGCCCACATCCCCTCAGACACACAGAAAGTCTAGAGATAGGGTTGACGGCTCTTGAAATATCATGCCTCTATCAAATCAGTTTTATCTTAGGTAGCTATTCTGGGTAGCATAGATTCTCACCTCCTTTTTGGCTTATGAATATCCAGTCATATTTCTCAGTATGCAGCTAGAGAGAATTTCTTAAAACACTAAGTATATCATTCCCTGGCTTAAAGTCCTTTAACTGTTATTTATTACCCAGCATATGAAATCCCAATTTTTGCCATTACTATCTGGGAAACTTTTTGTTTTTATTATTGTTTGTTTGCTGCTTAAGTCTAATTCCTGCTTAGATCTCAACATTAACCACCTGGCCTCTTGAGGTTTATGGAATTGCTAGCACTTTCCAAAACAGGCCTTGTTCTCTTTCTGTTTGGGACCTTTAGTACCTCAGCTCCACTATCTCCCTGGAAGGCTTTCCTTCATTCCCTTGCCCCTTGAAGGACTTATTTATTAACATTTATTTTCCCAGTCACTAACTGCCATAATATTGTATTAATTTAAAGTATACAGTGTAAGATATATATATACATATATATATTCAAAATGATTACCATAATAAATTTAGTTAACATCAGTCACCTCACACAGTTACATCCTCTTCCCTGATCTTACCTTATTTCAGTAAAATAATCCCTGTAACTTAATATCTTTAAAATAGTCTATAAAATTCCTAGAGGTAGAGATTATATTTCCAGCATTTGGTGGCTTAAGAGATACTCAGTAAAGAGATATTTAACTGCATTGAATTAATTTTAGTAACTTCATACAAATAACTGGCTCTGATATGGAAGAAGGGATGGAGTTGTTTTATCTGATATAAAGTAGTAGTAGAAGTGAAACTAATAAATGATCATTATCAGGGGTAGATATTTTAATTAAAATACAAGAGAACTTCAAAAAGAGGTATTTTTAAATGGTCTCTGCTTTCTTAGATGTAGTAAGTTTCCCACCACTAACATTAAAATATGCCCCAGATCACTAATCTCCAAGCTTTGCTGTTTTTGGATATTCCTCTATTAGTTTATTTTTGTTATGAGCCATACCATACATATATATGTACATATATTTGTGTATACACTTCTGTTTGTATGCGTATGCTTATATATGTGTGTATGTTGTATAAGTATACTATTGTGCTAGTATATTAAAACATCATGAAGCATGCCATAAAATACAATACAAAATAGAGAGTTTTATGGACTATGTTTATGTTACCCTAAAATTCATATAATGAAGTCTAAACCCTCAATGTGGCTACATTTGAAGATAGAGCTTAAAGGAATTCATTGAGGTCAAATCATTTCATAAAGATAGGACCCTAATCTGATAGGATTACTGTTCTTATAAGATCAGACTCCAGAGAATTTGCTCTTTTGCCCTTTCATGCTCTGTCTCTATGTCATATGTTACTATGTAAGGATATAGCAAGTAGGCAGCTGAATACAATCAAGAGCTCTCACCAGAAACCAAATTGCCTGATACCTTGATCTTGCACTTCCCAGTTTCCAAAATTGTGAGAAATAAATTTCTATTGGTTAAGCCACTCGGTGCGTGGTATTTTGTATGGTAGCATGAAAACACTATATAGATGACTTAGAAATTAAACAGTGGATTGTTCTGTGTACCACCCAGGGTTAATGTTCCACATTTTAAAATCATTATGGGACTATAATCAAAATTTAAACATGATATTTTTATACAATTGCAGTTTGTATTTTTGGTTGGAAACTCTCATTTTGAAAATAGCTTTGAATTTAGGCCAGAGAAAAACATATTTAAGTTATTATGCTTTTAATTCACAAACAAATTATTAATGGAAGTATGCAGCCTTTTCCTACATGTTGATGAATATGTATACTCCAGTGGCCTATAATCAAAGCATTGTAAACCGGCACTCACGAGGAGTGGTAAAATATAGAAGAGTATCATTTTGTTAATGTTTGTGTAAGGAGCCGAGGTTCTAACTCTTTCTGGTTAAAAGTAGTTCTCATAACTCCTCAAGGCATTTACTAACATCTACTTCCACATCACAAAACACTATCCTGATCAAAGGAAGATGAAAACACAAAATCCTTCACTAAAGGAAATGTGTATCCCTAGAGTTGTTCAGTTACAGGCTCTTCTACCTTACATTTTTGTGTATTTGGAAGGATACCAGACAATTTATGGCAAAGAACTTCTGCTCTACCAGATTATCAGAAATATGTAAGTAAATTTAACATCTTGAATATTCATTGTATCCATGATTCAGTGATCTATTTGAAATGTTTATTCCAGGAATTAAAGTTGTATTTTGGTCAACAGTTTCATAAGATCTGTTCAGTGCTCTTAAAGTCATCCCTAAAACAATTCCCATTCTTATACTCAGAAACTCACTTTTCTGTGTTCTATTTTGATCTTTATAATCTATTTTTAAAATCACATTGTAACTTCCCTAGTCTCTAGCCCAAAGCCAATCAATACTTTCTTCTACTCTTCTTTCTTTGTTCTTGTATATAAATGACTATAGAGAATGGAACAGAGAGGGAGAAAGAGAAAAAGAAAACAAATTGGGAATTTACAAATACTACAGAAAACAAACTTTTGCAGAAGGAAAGGAATAAATATTTCTAATGTAGGTATCATGGATTGATGCCCCAACATTGACTTTATGCCCTGTGCCTGGGACTCCACACTGAGAAAACAGAGTTTGGAGTGATATATAGAGAACTGTTTTGCACATGGGCTTTTCTAAAGAAAAAAGGGAAAGGAGGACTGGGTCCAACACTTCTGATTCTGGTTGTCTTAAATGTAATCTGTGCACATTGTCCTATCTGCCAGCTCAGATTTGTCCTACTCTTTTTTAATCTCTGTGGGTCTGCATCATTACCTAACCACATTTTGAAACATCTGTCAGAACATTTGCCAGAGCAAATTTATAAACATGTAATAACATTCTGTCTCACCTTACTCACCAAATTTTGCTAAAAAAACCCATACATTTATTTACAAGGATTTTGTCATTTTCATTAAGGGAAGAGTTAAAAACATCATGAATGCCCAAGAGAAAGAGAGTGGTGTAATTATCTTATCTTGTATCTATGCAGTGGAAAAGTACGCACTAGTATAGATGATTATTTTGAAAAATATTTATTGCAAAATATTTGGAAACCTGCTTTTCATGTTAGCTGGAGAAAAGGAAGGTGATGATAGGTCAAAAAGTGCTGACCCAATTTTATAAAACACATACACATTTTACATAAACATTCTAAAAATGTGAATGTTTAGCTAATACTAAAATAGTAAGTATTCTTAAATCTGGATGTTTTGATTATTTTATTTTTAATTTTATTTTTAATATTAATTTTTAAATTTCTATTTTCTAATGCTACTGGAACAAACATGTTTATAATGAAAAATATTGTCAAATAATCCCACGCATAGCCTCTGTCATCTACCTAATATAGGGATAGGCAGTGATTTGTGGTTTGTGGATAGTGGCTGCATGAAGCATTGACTTAAAAATAAATCTGAAACTCATTAGAAAAGATAATGTGGTCATCTGAGAGTAGCTGCCATTTGTTCAGGAAGAGCAGCTGGAGCATGGAGCCCCATATTTGCCATCCTTTCTGGAAGATATTATATTTGCTTGTACTTTTTAAAAAACAAATAGCTGCGTCAGATTCTGTGTCTCCCTCTGTCTATCTCTCCCCTGCTCGTTGTCTCTCTCTCTTCCTCCCTCTCCCTTTCTCTCTCTCTCAAAAAATAAATATTAAAAAAATAAAAACATAAACAAATAGGCTATTTTATTTACACATTAGAACACATGGTCAATATTTTCAACTTTCCCTAATAATTCTACTATTTGGTTGAAATATTATTTGAACACAGTAGCTTCTGATAATTAATAGACCACTAATAGGATGACTATGATATCAAGAACACTTTAAAATAAATGTGTAAGATGAAGAGATTATGGTTTGAACCAAAACTCAGTACTAGAGCTATATCAGGAAGTTGGATCAATTTCTTTCCTACTAAAACTGACACATGAGCCTTGCTAGAGAACGAGTTTAAATCTGGTAGTGCTTCAAAAATTTTATTTCAGTGGGATACTGTAAAACTATATTTATCTCTTATTGTGCAGAAAAAATGTATTATATATACACTAGTTTCCTAAATAATTACAACTTAATTTTTAGGTAACTTTAACATATATAATCTTCTTGGGTGCTAATATTTTTCCAAATGTATCCTTTTTTGCTTTAAAAAAAACACCCTGAATATAGGGTACTTTTAATGAGTATCAAATACACACAGTATTTTATTTCCTGTTTTAAAACTTGAGTACTCAACACTCCATGGATTTATTAATAGGTCGGCTAAGACTTGTGCCTCAACTCTTGCTCTCTCTTTCACCTTAGCATAGTGCCTGAATCCTCAGGTCTTCCTTATTCAGTTCCTTAGTCACAGCTGTAAATGTTCAGAGAGCTAGAGAGAGAGAGAGAGCAAGAGGATGCAAGAGAGGAAATCAAGGAATCTTTTGTACCAAAAGGGCTCTTGATTTCTTGTTGTAACTCTTTCTTGTGTTATTCACCCACAGCAGGATATGTTCTTTGTGTTCTTGATCGCTCTGTATTGTGTACATGGCTATACAGTTGCCATTACTGTGTCATGCTTGGGTTCCCAAATTTAGAATTATTTTGATTTACACTTCATTCCCAACCACTGTGCCCTGAATGAAACCATGAAGCTATTATGTCTGAGGTTAGAGCTTCTGGCCTGGGATACAAACTATTTCAGAGTTAGTTGTCTTCTAATATTCAGTTTTGGTTTGGAGCTAGAGTCACTAGCCTAGATTCCATTTTTTGTGGGTTTCCATTTGTGGTCAGTAGAGGCCTTTTCACTAACATAACACAACTCGAACCATCTCAGTCCATCAGTGAGCTTCAAGTTGCTTTGAAATGAGTGCGCCTTTAATTCATTTTTTTAATAAAGTTCCTAGGATACTATGTTAATCTTCTCATAATATTTCCTCATTTCTAGCTTTGCATACCAAGGAGTTAACTCTTTAAAAAGGTACTCTCCCAAAGCAATCAGTATCTATTTCTTAACATAATTGAAGTCACAGATTAGCATACAAAATCTGCCTAAAATGAAATTTTTCTTCCATTTGAAAATGGACATAATTGGCAAAACATTAAGTTTCATCTTGAAAGGTACCAAAACATGGTAACTGTTGTCTTGATGACATGGCATTATCATTATGGCTATAATACATAATACTGTGCCCTCTTCCTTACCTGGAAATATCAGTTCATCCTTCAAAGCTCTGTCCAAAGAATTACTGTTTCTGAAGTTTTAGCAAATATTGTAGCAGAATTTTATCATTTAATGGGTTCACAAGCTGCTGCCTTTATAGCTTATTGTACATATGTTTACCAATATAAATGATCCATTTGAGCTAAATTGCCACAGCTGCTAGAACACCTCTTTACACATTTTTGGAGCCAAAAAAATAATTCTAGAACAGTATAACTTTTTTCAAACTAAAGGAAAATTTATCTTCAAAGTAAAACAACAACAACAACAGCATTCTTTTCTCATCATTATAGAATAATAGGAAGAGAAATAGGATATAGACCTGGGTTCAAAGGATATACAGACACAAATGTCAGAGTGATTTTTTTTCTATTCTGATAGAACCCCATGCCAAGCACCTACATTAACAATTCATATTCAAGAATGATGCAAGGAGCTGCTTATCAAAGAGGAGAGACTCTTAGTGACAGGAACCGTGGTCACCATGCAACACTATTGGCAGGCGTATTTTCATTCTTTACACACATAGCAGACATATATATCAAAATTACTTATTTTTACCTGAAGCCAAAGTGCAACAAAGTAGGTAACTCCTAAAACAGATTATAACACCTCCTTCCAAAGGACAACACTGATGTATTCATGATGTTAAGTTGACAGATATAAAATAGCAATGACAAAAATTAAGTCACCAAAGAACTATAATAAAGTGAAAATACATTTTAAAATGAATCTTGAAAAATATTTTCCAATGAAGGGACAGCATATATTTTAAAATTTCCAGTAATTTGTATAATATACCGATAGAATTATAAAGTTTTTGAATAAAACTGATTGGTGATACAGTGGGAATTTTTCAGTTGGAAGGAAAAGAAGACTTGATGTAAGAGTACTTTCAAATTAAGAAGATTCCTAGGCAATATTCCCAGCATAGTCTGGAAATTAAATTAAACCCTTAGATATTAGGCCAAATAAGTTGATTGCAACTCATTTCAACAGTTAAATATTCATTACATTTTAAAATTATTAATTGAGATATGTAATTTTTCTCAGATACCACCTATGGTGTATACTTAAATAGGCAATAGAAATTTTCTAACCTTCCATGAACATAATCTAAACTTAGCTATCCACTACATTATTTCCAACTCAATCATCTTCCCTCTTTTCTTGTTATTTTAGAGCAGTATGACTGCTACTTTTGGACATTTCTCCAGATAAAAACAATTTACCCTCTGATCTAGACTTTTTTGATAAAAGAAAGTATGGTTTGAGGGCTCCTGGGTGACCTAGTCAGTGAAGCATCTGACTCTTGATTTCAGCTCAGGCCATAATCTCAAGGTTTGTGGGTTTAAGCCCTTCATCAGGCTGTGTGCTGACAGTGTGGAACCTACTTGGGATCCTCTCTCTTCTTTCTCTGCCCCTACCCTTCACACATGCCCATTCTCTCTCTCAAAAAAAGACAAATAAATGTATGGTTTAGGCATATACTAGACACATATATCAAAAGCAGTTTGCCTTCCACTGGAATGGATTTTCTGATTATGGTCAGTACTCAATCAGAGTACATGTACTCTCCTTTTTGCCTGGGAGATATATAAATATGGGTATAGATATAGATATGGATATAGATACAGATATAGATATAGACAGATACACACATACATACAAGTTTTTATTTAGATTCCATGTTATATTAGTTGCAAGTGTAGAATTCATCACTTATATACAATACCCAGGGCTCATCACAAGGACCCTCCTTAATACTCATCACCCATTTAACCTATCCCTCCACCCACCTCCTCTCCAGCAACCCTTAGTTTCTTCTCTATTGTTAAGAGTCTATTCTATAGTTTGCCTCCCTCTTATTTTCCCCCCTTCCCATATGTTCATCTGTTTTGTTTCTTACATTCAACATAGGAGTGAAATCATGTATTTGTCTTTCAATGACTGACTTATTTTACTTACCATAATACTCTCTAGCACCATCCATATTATTGCAAATGGAAAAATTTCATTCTTCTTTTGTGGCTGAGTAATATTAAACACACACACACACACACACACACACACACACACACACACTTCCTCTTTATCAATGGATAAATTTGCCCTATCAGTTGATAGGACATTTGGACTTTTTCCATTATTTGCCTATTGTTGATAATGCTGCTATGAGCATCAGGGTGAATGTATCCCTTTGAATTAGTATTTTTGTATCCTTTGAGTAAATACCTAGATCATAGGGTAGTTCTATTTTTAATTTTTTGAGGAATCCCCATACTGTTTTCCACAGTTTTGCCTGGGATATATTGTTAAAACTCATGAAGACTTAGATTTTCATTTCTGACCTGCCCACTGATGCTCCACACAGAAAAGGAATTCAGATTAAAAACTACAGAAGATATCAGACACATTTGGGCTGCCATCTTTCCAGATCATTTTCTCATTGAGTTATGTGGCAGATAAATCATTGAACATCCTACAAAATAAAGCTTTTATTTTGTAGTAAAGACTCCAATAGTCTTATTTAAAGTTCTTATAATTTTTTAGAGATTTGTTACTTATTTTTTAAGATTTTAATTGTGTTGACCACTTGGTTGAAACTGATTCTGCTCATCCAGCTGTTTTTCCTAATTACTTTTCACCTTTTTGAAATTTTCAATCACTGAGTTTGCAGGAAAAAATTTTAAAAAAAGAGCTATTGTTCCTTAGAAAACAATCAGCTCTGCTCTCTTATTTCTATTTGAGCTCATCATCACCTGTTTGAGCCATCTGTGACTTTAACCACAGCTGTCTTTACTGTTATAATTATGAGTTGAAGTCATAAGGAAATGGATTAAATTTAGCTGGAGTAGTAAGACTCTTCTTAAAAGATTCTTTAAGAAAATATCTTTAGAATTATAAGAAGGGAATGAAAGGCTGAGCAAAACAAGCCATTATGCCTAAACTTCAAACCTCTCTTTATAGAGGGACCCTAGAACATAATAGTTTTTTAAACTTTTTTTAATTTTTTAATAGCTTATTGTCAAATTGGTTTCCATATAACACCCAGTGCTTCTCCCCACAAGTACCCCCACCATGACCATCAGCCCCTCCCTCCCTCCCCCTCCCCACTCAGTCCATGGTTCATTTTCAGTATTCAGTAGTCTGCCTTGATCTATGTCCCTCACTCTCCCCTGCTCTCTTTCCCCCTTCCTCTCCACATGGTCCCCTGCCAGGCCTCTCCTGTTAGACCTATGAATGCAAACATATGGTATCTATCCTTCTCTGCCTGGCTTACTTCACTCAGCATGACACCCTCAAGGTCCATCCACTTTCCTACAAAGGGCCATATGTCATTCCCTCTCATTGCCATGTAGTACTCCATCGTGAATATACACCACATCTTCTTGATCCACTTATCAGGTGATGGACATTTAGGCTTTTTCCATGTTTTGGCTATTGTTGACATTGCTTCTATGAACATTGGGGTACATGTGCTCCTATGCATCAGCACTTCTGTATCCCCTGGGTAAATCCCTAGCAGTGCTATTGCTGGGTCATAGGGGAGTTCTATGGATAGTTTTTTGAGGAGTCTCCACACGTTCCCAGAGTGGCTGCACCAGTTTACATTCCCACCAACAGTGTCTTCAACAGGTGGTGTTGGGAGAGCTAGACAGCAACATGTAGAAAAATGAAATTAGACCACTTCGTGACACCATTCACAAAAATAAACTCAAAATGGATAAAGGATCTAAATGTGAGACAGGAAACCACAAAAACCCTTGAGGAAAAAGCAGGAAATAGCCTCCTAGACCTCAATCACAGCAATTTCTTCCTTGACACATCCCGAGAGGCAAGGGAATCAAGAACAAAAATGAACTACTGGGACCTCATCAAGATAAAAAGCTTCTGCAAAGCAAAGGAAACAAACAAACAAAAAAAACTAATAGGCAACTGACAGAATGGGAAAAGATAGTGGCAAATGGCATATCAGATAAAGGGCTAGTATCCTAAATATACAAGGAGCTCACTAAACTCCATACACGAAAAATGAATGATCCAGTGAAGAAATGGGCAGAAGACCTGAATAGACACTTCTCCAAAGAGGACATCCAGATAGCCAACAAGCACTAGAAAAGATGCTCAGCATCACTCATCATCAGGGAAATTCAAATCAAAACCACACTGAGATACCACCTCACACTGGTCAGAGTCGCTAAAATGAACAAATTAAGAGACTATAACTGCTGGCGAGGGTGTGGAGAGACGGGCACCCTCCTACATTGTTGGTGGGAATGAGAACACAATAGTTTAAACTATCAAGCCACACTGCCTAGGATCAAACCCATTTCTGTTGTTTATTAACTTTATAACCTTGGATGAATCATTTAACTTCCATTGCATCCGTTTGCTCTCTATAAATTTAGGACAATACTTTTTACCTTTTTGTAAGGTCTTTGAAGTTTATATGAGAAATCACTATAGAAATATAACAATTATTAGGATTGAGTTTGTATCGAGGTGCCTGAATAGGTTGTTTGGTTGAGCGTCCAACTCTTAGTTTCAGCTCATTTCATGATCTCAGAGTGTATGAGATCGAGCCCTGCATCCGGCTCTGTGCTGACAGTGTGGGGCCTACTTGGAATTCTCTCTCTCCCCCTCTCTGCCTTTCCCCTGAGCATGCTCTCTCTCACTATTTCTCTCTCTAAAATACATAAATAAATCTAAAATTTTTTAAACCGGAATTGAGTTTGTATTAAAATGAGTCTATCTCAGAATCTATTAAAGAATGTAAAATAACTAAATTTGGCCAGGTGATATGGACTAAGGTATCTATTGACATCATAACCTCTGGTTCTCATTCCCTTCTTCGAATGTTTTCAATAGCAGAAAAAAATGTATATAATGTTAACATTATTCAACGTGGTACAAAATGTTTGAATAATGAATGGTAGCTCTAATTGTTTGTTGCTACTATTCTTAATAATTAAGTAGGTAAAAGATGTATTGATGGCTTTTTCTGCAATCTGCTCCTATTGAAAGGAATCAAAGAGAATAAGGAAAAAGTAGACACTGGTAATTTCTGATGTGAAATGTAAACTGTTAAAAAAAAAAGACTTAATTTTAGGAGTGTCTGGGTGGCTCAATTGGTTAAGCATCTGAGTTCAGCTCAGGTCATGATCTCACAGTTTGTGGGTTCAAGCCCCACATTGGGCTCTGTGCTGACAGCTCAGAGTCTGGAGCCTGCCTCAGATTCTCTCTCTCTCTCTCTCTCTCTCTCTCTCTCTCTCTCTCTCTCTTTCTCTCAAAAATAAGTAAACACTGACAAAAAATTTAAATAAGATAGTGGTAGAGCTTAATGCCTTTCAAGTTTTCTCTGTATCTTGTTCATTTTTAACCTCTAAAAAAGGAAGGAAGAAAGGAAGAAGAAAATGAAGAGAGAGAAGGGAGAAAGGGAAAAAATATATTGATGTTTGTTATTCCACTTTTTACAACAGCAAGAAATTGGACATCACTTAAATATTCAATAATGAATAAGAAATTAGGTTTGTTAAATATCTAGCCTTGCTCATATATTGTGATTGAAGGTGCAGTATCAATCTAATAATTAGAATGTCCAGCAGCAGACCAAGCTTGATTTGGTTTAAATGCTGGTGTCTTGTATTGGGAGAAGTAGAGAATAGGGATGACTCCTCTTCTTGAACCCTTTCTCTCCTTGCCAGCTATTGGCAGGCTGACTTTCTCCTAGGAAATGTTCACAAGCACGCAGATATTCTCTTGACCCGATAAAGGCACCATTATTATAGATTGTGCCTAAAACCTACCACCCAAAATATCTCCAGGAGTAAAATCAACCCCAAGTTAAGAATCACTAGGTGATAAGATAGGATCTATCCCAATGGAAGAAAATTCAGTGAGATACAGCAGAATAGCAGTTCTGGCTAAATAAATGTCTTTATCAATCTCTTCTATATTAATCAGCATTTTATATCTTCCAAATAAGGAAGAGATTTGGAATCTAATTTATCTAACTTACTGAAATTAAGATTTGTTTCACACTTACTCTGGTACTGTAGTATCAGTAGAGGCACGAAGAGTGCAACATTCTGCATTATTTACAATATACTCATATACTGTATGTGTTTAATTTAAAAAAAAATATTTAGAGAGAGAGAGAGCACACATGCTGGGGATAGAAGGGCAGAGGCCAGGAGAGAAAGAGAGAGATAGACAGACAGACAGTCTCAAGCAGATTCCATGCTTAGCTTGGCGCCTGACTTGGGGCTCAATCTCTCAGTGCAGGGATCATGCCTTGAGCTGAAATCACGTAGGAAGCTCAAGCAACTGGACCACCCAGGCACCATTTTAACATTTTGTGGGTTTTTTTAAACATTAATTTTATTTTTGAGACAGAGAGAGAGTGTGTGATGGGGGAGGGGCAGAGAGAAAGAAAGACAGAGAATCTGAAGCAAGCTCCAGGCTCTAGGCTTTCAGCACTGAGCCAGTGCGGGTCTGGAACCCACAAACTGTGAGATCATGACCAGAGCCAAAGTCGGACGCTTGACTGACAGAGAAAGGTGTACAAGATATATTTTTAAGTGAAAAATAATTACAATTTAAACATTAGTTATATGGTCTACTTTTTAAAAAGGACAATCTGCTATTTTAAAATAATATGTACACATATATACACCCACATAGACGCATACACACAGAGACACATATGTATAGATATATACACATATATATGACTTGGAGGAATATAAAATATGCTCAATGTTTATAATCTTATAAGTGCTATTAATATTAACATTAACGATTGTGTTTTAGAGCAGTTTAACACTTATATAATATAGTTACTAGTGTTATTAAAAATAATTATTGAAATATTTTTATTCACTACCTTAACATTTAAAAATATCTTCAGAGATGCCTGGGTGGCTCAATTGGCTAGGCATCTGACTCCTGATTTCAATTCAGGTCATGATCTCACTGTTCAGGAGTTCAAACCCCACATCTGGCTCTACAATGACAGCAGGGAGCCTGTCTGTGATTCTCTCTCTCTCTCTCTCTCTCTCTCTCTCTCTCTCTCTCTCTCTCTGTCTCTCTCTCTCTCCCCCCCCACTCACTTTCACATTCTCTCTTTCTTTCTCAAAATAAATAAATAAAAATAATATTTCTTCAAAATGCATTAAAAATAATACAATAGCTGTTAATTCCCATAATTAAAAATCAGAAGGGTAACTAGAGAGTTATCTTGGGCTACAGTTTACACCCAAAAAAACAGTTGACTAAAGAATATAAAGATCAATATGCTATCAAATAAATAAATGTATCCATTAATATCCAGTACCACTTGCAAGTAATTTATAAAAACAACTTAATTCAGAGTAAAACTCACTCAAGGATTAAAACTAATAACATTAATAATTAAAAAAACATTTTAATCTTACTTTTAATAAGCAACTTTTGAAAAAATTCTTGAGTCTAGGTTGTTTAAGAAATAACATCATTGATGCCAAACAAAAGAGCAGTTCACAATTATCAATAATTTTTCACCTTCCTGGTGAAATTGTCTAAAATTAAATTATATCTTACCATTTTAAACTCAATGGTTATGCATTTCTCAATAAATCCTATTCACCTCATTAATTAAGTCTGTTTCTTTCTTAAGCTTTTAATTAAGCTTTTCTGTAACTTTCAGCACAGATATTCTGTCCACCTTTTTGCCTTTGCCCTCGTTTCTGTCCTGTGCTGTACCAGAAAATAAACCAGTAGATGGCATTTTGCCAAATGACAATATTTATGTTTGGAAAACTTGTTATTAAATTGTCTTCTACCAACTCTCCTGCTCCCAATGTGTTTGACCTCATTTTGTTTCTCAAACTAATAATATTTATTATTGCTGCTAAAAGCTTTCCAGACTTCCTTGTACAATGTTGGTTACCCCCCTTTCTCTCCATCCATTGAATTTATGCATATTTCTATGAAGTGCCCATGATGGTATCTCTTTCATTACTCAGTGAACTCCTCGAGAGGAAGAACTTGGGCTACCTAAAGTCAGAGTTGACAGTTTTAGGAATATTCTGGATTTAAGCTGCTCTATGAACTTCAGTACTTGCAAAAATATATCTTGCTTGATGCTATTGTTCATACAATAGCTTGATGTTATTGGATGAAATACCAATTCATGTGCCTTTCTTTAATCTTCCCAACACCAACTCACTTTCTTTGTTTACTTATCTCTGGTTAATTCTTCATCTACATGGTGATCATGACTTCTCTTAGTTCTTTGATAACACTTTTATCTCCCATAATTAATTTCCTATTTCAAATTCCTAGGGGAGAAATACTGATTACTCTCTTTTTATTAATTTTGTTGGTCTATTCCAATAGTCACAGGACAATGGACTGCCTGTACATAATTCTTCTTGTGTTAGAAGATCAGTCTTGACCTGATTACAGTGGCTAGGGAGAGGGTTGCATTATATACTACAAAACATTGCTTTCTAGATCAGCACTAATTTTTTAAAAAAAAACTAGTTTCCTGGTAAAAAGGTAGAGGAGCTTTTTTGGGTAAAAATTGATAAGTCCAGTAAAATTACTTTATGCATATATCTAAGATCACATATTAGTCTCAATAGATTATTTTAAATTTCCAGTCTTTAAAACTAATACGACCTTTATGAATCTAATGGAGCCTAGTGAGAAATCTCATTTTATTTTATTTATTTATTTATTTATTTTTTGCATTCCCATCTCCGGTTCTAGGACAACTATTCAATCAAAGGCATTTCTTCAAGTTTTAGACATTTCGTTCCTGTAGTCAGCAATGCTGATTCATAGAGAAAGAATTAAACAAAATGGAGTCTTGTTGTAAATGCACACACACAAAAAATCAATACTTGCCAAATGGAAGAAAAGAAATCAATAGAGAAAGGCATGTTATTGTCAAACTTCTAAAAGGATTTTGCCAACAATTGAGAGTATACAAAATTCTGTAAAAATATATTGGCTCTGCTGTCCTTTTGTTTAACAGAGTAAGATAGCATAAAAAAGTAAAGAAACAAGAAAATATCATGAATATGAATATGGAGATTAAGGTAAAGCAAATATAAACAAAAAGCCCCAAGTAGGGTATTTAAACAATGCTTCCTAGAAACTAATATCTCTTTGAAAGTAGATTTATTTCTATTACTTGTTTTGTATTGTTAGAGTGCTGTATTTGTTTTCTCTCAGTTCTTGACCTCTGAGAGAATTAACAATTATACAAAGATATCTTAGGTCCTTTTCTTCAATGTGAAACACTAGGAGTCAAGATGGCTTTGCATAGTCTTAAGAAGTCATAGTAACATTTTATATATCCAGATCCTCAGAAAGAAGCTGACCTACTTCACTAATACAAGATGATGATTTCATGAATGATATAGCACTTTTTTTAAGAAAGTTTTTATTTGAATAAAAACAAAAAAAAAGGATATAAAATTGCCATCATAATGATGAATCAGGCCTGGTGTGTATTTCATAAGTAAAAGGTTTTAAAATTCCAGGATATCAAAGATAATATTTATAAAGATAATTTTCCTGTGTTTTTTTTCTATATTCAACAAAGGGCTTATATCCACTTTCTAATACTGGTATCATTAATAGTGTTTTCTGTTTTTCAAAGAAATTTTACAAACATAACTTGGTTTTATCCTCACAAAAATCCTTTGACAGAATAGACATATTGGTCCTGTTTTTAGATGAGGGAATAATGATGAAAAAGAATTAAATGGCTTAACCAAAATTACAAAGCACGTTGGGGATTAGAATTTTAATTACTGACACCCATTCAAGTGCCTTTTCTGTTCCTCCACATATATTCCCTAGGGCAGGCATAACTCTCCTGCTTATGTATGGAATAATAAAAAATAATTCTATTTGGAAGTAAAACCTACTATCGGACTGATATCTACACCAACAATATACTTGTATATGAACTAAGGCAGTATTAAAAACATCAATATATTTCTAAAATTTTAGAATATAACATGGGGTGCCTGGTTAGTTCATTGGTTTAGTGCCTGACTCTTGATTTCAGGTAAGGTCAAGAACTCATTGTTCATGGGGATGAACCCCTGCGTGGAGCCTGCTGGAATTCTTTCTCCCTCTCTCTCTGCCCCTCCACTGCTCATGCTCTTTCTTCTTCTCTCTCAAAAATAAATAAACACTAAAAAAAAGAATGTAACACATAATATATGAAGTCTGTTTTTATTTAGATTGAATATTGGTAGAATACGATCACTGAATATCACAGATGTATAGGTATAATCGTACTGAGAGTAAATACAGTGTATTTGCCATAAGCCTAATATTGTAGTATTTTATCCTATCTGTTATAAGTTGTTCCTCATTTTTAATTCTACAGTTGAAGAAATTGTGTTATGGAGAGGTAAATGATTTGCTCCAGACCACAGTGTTAGTTCATATTTTTACCGACAAAAAGTGTGAAAGGTAGTATTCAGTTTATCAATAAAAGCAGGTTGCCCATGAAATAATCTGAATGCTTTGCCAGAAAATGGTAGTGAGCCAGACTTAGAATAGTCTTGTCATTCTGTATGAAGACCAGTGAGATTTTGAAATACTAAAACATAAGAAGCTTTACCAAAAATGATCCTTTTTATTCTGTTTATAGATATTTTATGAATAGTTAGAAATTATGACTGGATATCACAAAGCTGAATCACAGTTAATTCCTGACCTTTGATACCAATACTGTGCTCAACAGAATTGATTTTATAAAACTTAATAAACATATTTGAGAGATGTTAATTATACTAAATGCTATTGAACCTCAAAATGAAAATAATGATTCCACTGCAGAGACAGTCACAGACAGTATTTGAATAAAGATCATTAAGTTTTCAGACTTATATTGGGGGGAGAAAAAAAACCATAACTGACACTATCCAACACATTTTTTTAAGCAGCAAAGTAGGAAAACAAGTTCAAGTCCTCCTTTAAATATAAAGACAATTTTTTCCTTTCTCACAGTCAAATCCTTCAGCCATTTTGAGTTTATATTTGTGTATGGTGTACGAAAGTGGTCTAGTTTCATTCTTCTGCATGTTGCTGTCCAGTTCTCCCACACCACCTGCTAAAGAGGCAGTCTTTTTTTCCATTGGATACTCTTTCCTGCTTTGTCAAAAATTAGTTGGCCTTACATTTGTGGGCCCAGTTCTGGGTTCTCTGTTCTATTCCATTGGTCTATGTGTCTGTTTTTGTGCCAATACCATACTGTCTTGATGATGACAGCTTTGTAGTAGAGGCTAAAGTCTGGGATTGTGATGCCTCCCGTTTTGGTTTTCTTCTTCAATATAACTTTGGCTATTCAGGGTCTTTTGTGGTTCCATACGAATTTGAGGATAGTTTGTTCTAGCTTTGAGAAGAATGTTGGTGCAATTTTGATGGGGATTGCATTGAATGTGTAGATTGTTTTGGGTGGTAAGGACATTTTCACCATCAAAACCCTCGAGAAGAAAGTAGGAAAAAACCTTCTAGACCTCCACTACAGCAATTTCCTACTCGACACATCCCCAGAGGCAAGGGAAATGAAAGCAAAACTGAACTCTTGGGACTTCATCAAGATAAAAAGCTTCTGCAAGGCAAAGGAAACAATCAAGAAAACTAATAGGCAACTGACAGAATGGGAAAATATAGTGGCAAATGGCATATCAGATTAAAGGGCTAGTATCCAGTGTCTACAAGGAACTCACCAAACTTCACACCCACAAAACAAATAACCCAGAAGACATGAACAGACACTTCTCCAAAGAGGACATCCAGATGGCCTACAGACACATGAAACAATGTTCAACATCACTCATCATCAGGGAAACACAAATCAAAACCACACTGAGATACCACCTCACACCAGTCAGAGTGGCTAAAATGAACAAAGCAAGAGACTATAGATGTTGGAGAGGGTGTGGAGAGACGGGCACCCTCCTACACTGCTGGTGGCAATGTAGACTGGTGCAGCCACTCTGGAAAACAGTGTGGAGGTTTCTCAAAAAACTATCGATAGAACTCCCTTATGACCCAGCAATAGCCCTGCTAGGGATTTACCCAAGAGATACAGAAATGCTGATGCATAGGAGCACATGTACCCCAATGTTCATAGCAGCAATGTCAACAATAGCCAAAACATGGAAAAAGCCTAAATTTCCATCACCTGATGAGTGGATCAAGAAGATGTGGTGTATATATACACAATGGAGTACTACATGGCAATGAGAAAGAATGAAATCTGGCCATTTGTAGGAAAGTGGATGGACCTCGAGGGTGTCATGCTAAGCAAAATAAGTCAGGCAGAGAAGGACAGATACCATATATTTGCACTCATAGGTCTAACAGGAAAACAGGAGAAACCTAATGGAGGACGAGGGGGAGGGGAAGAGGGAAAGGAAGTTGGGAGAGAGAGGGACGCAAAACTTGCGAGACTATTGAATGCTGAAAATGAACGAGGGTTGAAGGGGGAGAGGAAGGGGGGAAAAGAGGTGGTGGTGGTGGCAGAGGGCACTTGTGGAGAAGAGCACTGGGTGTTGTATGGAAACCAATTTGATAATAAACTATTAAAAAATAAATAAATATAAAGACAAAATATCATGACAGTTTTGAGAGTAAAATTAGGCTACTCTGGTAAACTCTACAGACTAGACTCCCTACTTTCCAAATCCAGTGTTTTTTCTCTTCTCTCCCTAGAAGAGTAGAGATTTTATAAAGCAAATGTTGATGTGCGATCGCAAAGCTTATGTTTGCATTAATAGCAAATTTCCCTTGCAGATTTTGCTGATCTTTTATTTTAGAAAAATAAATCTGTGAAAAAACAATGATATGTTTTCTGTATGTAATTTAAACAGTGTCATACAATTGTCTCAGATCTTGAATTGTACTATTAATTTAATTAATAAATTTTACTTTTATTAACTCATATGATATCTTGTAATTTTTTTTTACTATACATGTTTCCATTTATTCACATGTTTGGATAATTCCCAAACATCCATAATCATTGATATCTTTGTGTCTCAGAAACATTAGGCCTGTGTACAAAGATTTAATCATTGTAACCTGATAAATTCAAAATGATATGCCACGGAGCTTTAGGTGGCTGTCATACAGGAAAAAAAAAAAAGAGGAATCATTTTTAAAGCAAATAAATTTTAGAACATCCCAGACAAACTTGAGTCTAAACTGAAGAAAAATGTATATCGAATTTATAGTATTTTTCATGTCTACATTTTAAAATGATGTTTATTCAGGATCCCAGTGCAGTAACTTGCCTTAACAGTAACAAAGAGAGGTGGAGCCAAGATGGCGGAGAGGAAGGGAGCTCTGTAAACTCGCTCCACACCATTTATCGAACTGAGAAGGATATTACGTTCATCTGAGAGAGCGGAAGGAGAAAATACAAACTCCAGAAGGAATAGAACCTCAAGGATACCTGAGTGAGTGGGGGCGAACGGGGGAGATCCGAGGACGGGCCAGCCCGGGACGGGCAGGGGAGGTAAGATCCCCAGCCCAACGTGGCACAGGTGCCGGGCGCCCGGGAGACAAAGGGAAGAGACAGAGTCGGAACACGCTCATAGAACTGTCTCTGGGGAAGAGGCATAGAACGCTTGGCTGCGCGTGGAGACAGAAACCCACTCCATAGATAACTGCTGGGCAGCCGGAATCCCGAAATGGGGTGGCGCAAGAGAAGGAACAGCCTCCAGCCCTAAGCCACCTCGGCGGGGAATCAGGCGCCTGTGGCTGTGAGAAGCGGCTGCGCTGGGGAGGCGCGCGCCTCGGCAGGAAGCGGCCCGAGCGGCAACTGCGCCAGGCGCGAGCAATTCAAACTTGGTTTTGGGAACGGGACCACAGACCGCATTTCCACGGCACACCTCGCCCCCTGCACGGACTGCGAGAATCCCGGGTCCCCACAGGGAAGAAATAGGGTGCACACTGACGGGACCCTCAGCCAGGAGTCGGTGGCGGGTGGAGGCCCGGGCGCGCGGGTAGAATGTGGGAGCTCCCAGCACATTTCCAGCAGCGCACAGTGTCTTGAACAAAGCTATCAGAAACTAAGAGAGACTCGGTTCTTTGCTTTTTGTTTTTTTCCTTTCCCCCATTGCAATCGCAATCCTGACTGGGGGTGGGGACTCCGCAATTGAGTCTGTGAAGGTGCGCACTTCACCTCCTGCTGCTCATTTCACCTCAGGCAGGGGCGGAGCCTCAGAGAGCAGACTCCAAGACCTACCACATCAAACCAAGCCTATCCACCAGGGGGAGCTGCTGCTTTTTTTTTTTTTTTCGTTTTTTGTTTTGTTTTGTTTTGTTGGATTTTTTGTTTGTTTGTTTGTTTAATATATAAAAATTTTTTTTCTTCACTAGTTTCGTACTTATTTCTTTGTCATTATTACCTTTTTTTCTCCTTTTTCTTTACTCAATTCCTTTAAATTTTACTCCTTATATTCCTTTCTCCTTTCTCCCTTACTTTTTCAACTTCTTGCAACCCAGATATATTCTCCTGTATCTCATCCTTACCTCTCCCCTAAACTGGTCATACACTTTTAAACAGTCTACTGTCCTTTGTTGTCTCCGACCCCCTTATATATATTTTTTTTTGTCTTTTCTTCTTTCTCTTTTCTTTTTATTTTCTC
>NC_043703.1:97797070-97798423 GCF_006229205.1 Suricata suricatta
TGAATGGGTAGATTGCTTTGGGTAGTAACGACATTTTCACAATGTTTATTCTTCTGATCCATGAACAGGGAATATTTTTCCATTTCTTGGTGTCTTCTTCAATCTCTTTCATAAGTTTTCTATAGTTTTCATCATATAGGTCTTTTACATCCTTGGTTAGGTTTATTCCTAGGTATTTGATGGTTTTTCGTGCAATCGTAAATGGGATCAGTTTCTTAATTTCTCTTTCGGCTGCTTCATTTTTGGTGTATAGGAATGCAACTGATTTCTGTACATTGATTTTGTACCCTGCGACTTTACTGAATTCATTGATCAGTTCTAGAAGGTTTCTGGTGGAGTCGATTGGGTTTTCCATGTAGAGTATCATGTCATTCTGCAAAAAGAGAAAATTTGACTTCTTCCTTGCCAATTCTGATGCCTCTTATTTCTTTTTGTTGTCTGATTGCTGATGCTAGAACTTCCAGCACTATGTTGAACAACAGTCGTGTTCTTGATCTCAGGGGGGAATGCTCTCAGTTTTCATAGACTGCTCTTATAATATTTAGGTAAGTCCCTTCTATTCCGACTTTCTCAAGGGTTTTTATTAGGAAAGGGTGCTGTATTTTGTCAAATGCTTTTTCTGCATCTATCGACAGGATCATATGGTTTTTATCCTTTCTTTTGTTAATGTGATGAATCACATTAATGGATTTGCAGATATTGAACCATCCCTGTAACCCAGGAATGAATCCCACTTGATCATGATGGATAATTTTTTTATATGCTGTTGAATTCGATTTGATAGTTTCATGTTGAGTATTTTTGCATCTGTATTCATTAAGGATATTGGTCTGTAGTTCTCTTTTTTGGCTGGGTCTCTGTCTGGTTTGGGTATCAAGGTGATGTTGGCTTCGTAGAATGAGTTTGGAAGCTTTCCTTCTATTTCTGTTTTTTTGGAACAGTTTGAGAAGAATGGGTATTAGCTCTGCTTTAAATGTCTGGTAAAATTCCCCTGGGAAGCCATCTGGCCCGGGGCTCTTATTTGTTGGGAGATTTTTGATAACGGATTCAATTTCTTCACTGGTTATTGGTCTATTCATGCTTTCTATCTCTTCTGGTTTGAATTTTGGCAGTGCATGTGTATTTAGGAATTTGTCCATCTCTTCTGTGTTGTCCAGTTTGTTGGCATATAGTTTTTCATAGTAATCTCTGATGATTGCTTGTATTTCTAAGGGATTGGTTGTAATAGATCCTTTTTCATTCATGATTTTGTCTATCTGGGTGCTCTCTCTTTTTTTTCTGAGGAGTCTGGCTAGAGGTTTATCGATTTTGTTTATTTTTTCAAGGAACCAACTCTTGGTTTCATTGATCTGC
>NC_043703.1:97798523-97808332 GCF_006229205.1 Suricata suricatta
GAGAGACTATTGAATGCTGAGAATGAACTGAGGGTTGAAGGGGAAGGGGGAGAGGGGAAAAGAGGTGGTGGTGATGGTGGAGGGCACTTAAGGGGAAGAGCACTGGGTGTTGTATGGAAAACAATTGGACAATAAAATATTATGGAAGAAAAAAGAAATTAATTCATGTAAATGATGGAAAATAATTGCATATGTTAAAAAATATGAAACTTTATTAAGTAAAAAAAATAAAATAAATAAATTTAAAAAACAAGAAAACAAAACAAAAAAAAAACAGTAACAAAGAAAGTTTCAACATGTGAAGTTAGAATTAAGAAATGGTTTACCTTAAGACTGAAACAAAGTGTAGGTAATACTTATTGCACTTACGTGTGAAAACCCTTATATTAAAAATGCATGTTAAAGTGGAACATCCAAATGTATTTTGTTTCAGACTACTTTGTATAATATAGGAACAGACAAAGGTATGCATGCACTCATTTTCTTATACAGAACAGTAAAGGGTAAAACATACATGTATTATTCATATCATGTAAAATCTATATGTGAGTAAATGAATCATTGAGAAAGATAGAGTTTGCCCTATAAATATTATGAAATTAGAAAATCAAACGAACAAATAAACCTACAATAAATCTCAAATTACTAACCTTTCACAAGTGTGGTTATATTTACTTATGTATTTCTTGGCTATACAATCTCTAAATATATAAATATTCATTGGAATATGATATCTAATAGCAAGATTAAAACTTTTAAAATTAAGAATGCTTTTGAGTGCCTTCGATTGAATACAATGCCTCATTTTTATTTTAATGTCCAGCTTCCTACTTTAAATAAAACAATTTAAGATAAAAGAATTCCTAAAAAATTGCTATAAGGCTAGTTTTATAGGACTGTTAGGTGTTCCTTGAGTGTCAATAATTTTATTATAACTAACCACTAGTAATTAGAAATGAAATTTAAAGAATCAAAGATTTTGTAGGAAATGATCGTATTGGCAATAACCCACTAGATAGCTCAGGATATTTCTAAGATTAATCATTATATTTTAAAAAATCTAGAAATTCCAATGGAATAAGACACAATCTGATATTAGCCTCACCTCAGTCACTCTACTGATGTTTAATGTAATGAAGTAATAAATTTAGAAATATGTTCCTCCATGCATTTATTTCCAGGATTTATTTTATGGAAGTCTATTTACAGAATTATAAAAAAATAAACTTCAAGTATTGATACATGTATTATACATTACCAAGAATTTATAAGAAGGAAGGTTACTTCAACAATTGTTAACACAAGCAAGACATGCTAATTGCCATAAAACATGTCATTGTAATGATTATTCATAGTTCGCTTCCACTATAAAAATCACTTGAACCTGGACTATGCATGTAAACATAGATATAATCTTTCATAGAATGACACATATTTATATAATATTGACAGTTTTGCTTATAACAAAGGAGCACAATTTTTACAAAAATTAAAATGGAGACAATGAATAAGAAAGTATGTAAATATGTGAATTTTGGTATTTTTAATTTATTTTTCTTTTCATATTATGTACTTATCATTGGTCTTGAATTCATTAATAGAGCAAAATTAATGGCATGATTTATGAATGAGACTAATGCTGGGGCATCTGGGTGACTCCCTTGGTTAAGCATCTGATTCTTGGTTTCAACTCTAGTTATGACCTCACAGTTCCTGAGTTCAAGCACCACATTGGACTCCACACTGGCAGTGCCGAGCCTATTTTGGATTCTCTCTCTCTCTCTGTATCTCCCTATCCTCCAAAGCTTGTTCTCTCTCTCAAAATGAATAATTGAACTTTAAAAATATGAATACAAAGAATGAGGCTAAGCTGTTACCAAAATCTGCTCAACTCAAACGTCAACTTTAATTCTGAAATAACTATATAGATGAAGAAAAAGAAATAGAACTAATAAAAAAATTAAGACTAGTAGGAGGATAAATGTGTGCCTTACTGCTCAGGGTAGACTTTGAATAACAAATGTAGAACAGTGAAATTCTATATCTTTTCTCACCTTTCTTCCCTTTACCTCTTTCTCTTCTTCAGAATGAAACATCAGTATTCTCACACAAAAGCAAAGACTTCAGTTTAATAAATTATAATAAAATTGAAAATAATGTGAACAAAAATTCATAAAAGGGTGTTTCTCTGTTTAGAATGTGGAATTAGAAACTCTGTGATATTAGGATTTCAGGTTCAACTAGTGAACTTCTATGTGACACATAACCTCTCAGAAGTTCCATAGAATTAATGAAATGGGGATAAGCAGGCAAGTTTTTATCATTCACCAAAGATGCAAGTGTTGTTGGCTGTCCCAAGTGGCAGCAGGCAGAAGTGGAATGGCAAATATACACCAACAGCCCACCCTGTTGCTTTGTTGGTCACCCTTCCTACATAGGCAATAATTTTCGCCAACCTTACGAATTGCACAGGATATTGCCATGAAAATTTTTGGTCTCTCAGTGACATCCTCCATAATGGTCTGACAATTGCTCAAAGAACTGTGACCTCAAATGCAAGTTTATAAAGGTCAAATGCACTTTTATATCCTAGCCCAAGGGCAAGAAAAGTATATTGTATTTTAACAGAACTCTGTATGAAACTGCATATTGTTGCTGATATGATAATACCAGAAAACTAACATCTGTATATTAGTCACCTGCTGGGTTTGCCTATTAAAATATCCCTTAGGAAACTATGTGTTCAACTTGTCAACTTGCCATTTGCCATCATCCTCATTTCTTATCTTTAGTAAAGTGAGGTAAATAAATAAACACAAAGATTTTCATTTTATATCACGATGTTCTTTCTGAAGAACTCTAGAAATAAAATAAAATCTCAAATAATTGGTAGATGAGGTAGAACTAGGCTATAAATTCTTAAGTGGCTCAGTTTACACTACTTTTATAGGAAATTTTTTTTGCTATATTTATTTCTATTTTTATCTAATTAAAAACTGCAGAAATCCTAACAGAAAAGTAATTCTTAAAAAAAGTAGTTCATTTTCTGTTTGAGGAAGTTATTTTATTTTATTTGAATTAACATCAAAGGAGATTTTCATGAATTAGTGAACAACCTGTTATTCATTGTAAAAAAGCACTCCAATTCAATTAGTAACCATTGGTATATTGAAGTTATATCCCCTCACAGAGGCTGCTTAATGATTCACAGGAGTATAGTGAATATGAATTATTCCCTAGAAATAGACTAGAAGTTAGGCAATTGGCATATTGATATTTCAATAATTTAGTTAAGCTTTTCTTGGTTTATTGCATTACAGGGAGGAAACTCTTATTATGGGACTCCTGAACATAACTGAGTTATTTAGGGTTTTCAGTGTATTTGAAAATATAAAGGAAACTTTAAAAATAGCCCTAGAATGAAAAGGCTGTAGAGTTAATATTTGCAGAATACAAAGATAAATAAAACAGTATCTTCACCTTTTCGTGATAATCTACCTAATGGGGAGGACTTTCGTGTAACAAATGTAACTTGGTATTTGGAGCAGAAAAAGGACTGATTGGTTTTGACTGGAAGAAACCTAAAGACTTAATTGCCACCTTCTAATATGTCATTATTTATTCAAATGATATTTCACAACCAACTCTCATGGAGTATTCCATAAAGTAGGCAAGATATGAAGGATTAGAAGATGCTAATAACAATCATAATAAAATGATAACTATCATATTTCTGATTTAACTGGCAATGATCTAAGCATATTACACATATCAAATTATTGAATCCTCATGTCAATAATATGAGACAATTACTAATAGTATTTCCATTTTATAAATATTGAAACTGAGGCATCCTGCAAAGTAATTTGCCCAAAGTCACACAGCTATTAACCAGCAAAGCCGGTAGTATCAGTTAAATGATATTAATTGTTATGTAGGAAAAAGACACAAATGAGATATACTTAGATAAGAAACGAACGTGGCAAAGATGAGGGAAATTGTTATCTTATAAAAAACAGATATAATAAAGTTTGATAACAAACCTGAAGTGACCAAGTAAATAATACCTGGAAGAAATTGGTCCAGGCAGAGGGAAAAGAAACATGCTGTTTAATGTGCTGAAGAAACAGTAGGAATGTATCTAGGGCAGGGTGAGTGAAAACTACAGCAGAAATAAAATTGATAGATAGGAAGGCTCTGCAGTATTCTGAGCAAAAGAAAAGACACATAATCAACTGTGTGCTTTAAAATAATCACTCTGACTACATTAGTGTTAATAAATCGAAGTATTTAGGGAGAAAGCAAGGAGGCCAGTTTAGAGGTAATTATTTTAATTTAGTCAGAAGAGTATACTGGCTTGAACTTGGTAGGATTGAAAGTATGAGCCTAGGTTGAACTATGGATATTTGATGTGTCAATGAACTATGGGAAATGTGAGAGAAGATAGGGGTTAAAAAGGATTGCACGTTTATGTTTAGTCCTTAAATACCAGAAGGACAGATTAACCCTTTGATCCAACAAAGAAAGCCATGGGAAAAGCTGGTTGATTAAGACGGGTGTAAAAATAAAGTGCTGAAAAAGAGAAAAATGTCCTTTAGTAGGTATGAGAGACTAGAATATAATACATGAAGAACTGGTTTTAGATAGGAATTCAGAAAGCTGATGGGGGCAAAGTCTATGGGTAAGGATGAATGTGAGTTGGTAAACGGTAATAGGTTGACCACTTTTACAATCAGGTAGTAAAACATGTATTCATTTCATTCTGCAATATTCAGATATAAATTCTGCATTACTGCTTATTGGTGTGCTGATAAAAAGAGAAAGACTTGATGTTCTAGAGATCATGTGTATTATAAAATTAGAATTGCTGTTTAAGTTGTTATACATTATTGTGTTATGACATTAGTCAATGTGAGTCAGTCTCAGAGGCTGTTCACCCTAAATACATTAATAATCATATTTATGAGCTTTCCTACCTTACAAGAAAATCCCTATAGAGAGTATCAAAATCAAGATACTGCCAAACTGAGGTTTTACTCTTGAATTCAGCTAACTACTTCAGTTGATTCCCTTTGATTATGATAGGGACAGAGTCTATTTTTTTAACATATATGCTATGTATAACATAATATGTATATTAATATATTTTATTGTTTATTTTGAGAGAGAGGGGGAGAGCAAATATGCTAGTGGGGGAGGGGCAGAGAGAGAGAGAAAGAGAGAGAGAGAGAGAGAGAGAGAGAGAGAGAGAGAGAGAGAGAGAGACACTGAATGAGAATGAATCCCAAGCCTGCTCCATGTTTTCAGTATGGAGCCTAATGCAGGACTTTATCTCATGAATCATGAGACCATGACCTGAGCCAAAATCAGGATTGGATGCTTAACCATCTGAGGCACCCAGGCACCCCTGGAATTTTTTAAATCAACTAATACATCTTTTAGTATTTTGAACATTGATTTTGTGCTAAGTGCTACATTAGGCTATGGAGAATTCAAAAGAAAGATAAAAAATAGTTCTTGCCCTCACAAGTGCCTGTTTAAATCTTTCAGTAGTTCTGCTGTATTCTTTCATTCTCTTCTTTTCTCTCTTCAACAACCATTCATTTTTCCCAGCTCCTGTACAAACACCCACATTTCCAAATATCTAACTTCATTTGTCTTTTTAAATCAAAATAAATACTTCATCTGATGCTGTTCCCTCTTGTACCACCTTATAATTCATGAGTATTTGGCATATGTATAGGACCCTTTAGATTAATTGTAGCTAGTATGACAAAAGCTTGCCTACCCTAGGGATTTTTAATTGGAAATGCTCAAATACATTACCACACTCTTCTATTTCAGTCTATATTATTTCCTTTCATATCAATAAGATTATCTTTGGCAATGCCAGAGATGAACGTTGTATTTTGTCAGCAAAGTATTATGAATTGACACTAAATTTTAAGTTCCTTAAGAAGAAATCATCAAAACTATTGCACATTGCTTTTTAAAGTGTGCACTTTACACTTCCACTTGTTTTCAACTGCAGCAAAATTGCTCAGTAGTTTCAGCTACACCTCAAAAGACAACTGAAAGGCTTAAATCAGGACTAAACTCATATATTCAGAATTAAGAGGTCAAATCATAAAAATGCTTTATTCTGTAAACTAGTTCTAAGAGATTTCTCTCCAAAAAATTCTAAATTTCTTCCAAGAGATCAATGCATTTGTCATGCTTCAGCCTTTGGAAAACCATTCAAATTATCTATGATAGAGATCTTCAGAATTGAGACTCTATATCCTGGCAGATTAGTGATGCAAGGATGTATCTCTTGTGGTGAAGACTAATAACTAAGATTTCTTTTGTGAAACAATTTAGGAAGAAGCTTCGGGGTGAGAATTTTGTGTTGGAGGAATTCTAAATTGGGGAAACATTTTAACTGTTATTACATTCCTTTTTATTAAGGAAAAATAATCCATATTTTCTTGTGCATGTTAAGGATGAGCAGCCACAACATGGTCATTTGCCTTAGGATTTTATGATTGCTCTGTTTACAGCATTGAAGTTATATGTCCCATTTTGTGTGGTGATAATAACACAGCTTAAATATACCTAGGCTTAAATATATTTTCTTTCCCTGACATTTTCCCATTTAATTAAAGTTCCCATATCGTCAAGTGTTGTTCATATTAATTCCTATTAACAGGAGGCACTGAAGTCATGAATATTTTGCTTCCTGTGTATTCAGCCTCATGATATTTTAGACTTTTTTAAGTCAAAGAATGGCATAAGGCTTGGCACACAGGCAGCACTCAGTAACTATTTATTGAGCCTTAATGGGAAGGTACTTAATAGTATAATATTAATAATTGCTTTAATTATTAGCTTTCTATATGTCTAAGCTGACTCTAGATTAAGAAGCCCTAATTCACATATTGTTTTGACATGTAGGTGGCATTTTGTCATTGCAGTTTGACATTAAGGAAAGTGCAAAAGAGTCTTGCTCACTTTCCCCCCAAAAAATAGTGATTATATTTTGAAATATATCAAATATTGTTTTACATATTGTCAGGTACTTTTTGAGTTGGTTGTTCCATTACATCCTTGAGCTTCCTAGCATCCCCATTTTCCTAGGTTTGAGGCAGCAATTTGACCGTCAGTCATGAAATGAAGTTCAGAGGTGGTATAGAAGTCATTGGTGAGGTCCAGATATGAAGTATTGTTCAGGAATAGCTTTGAACACATTACACATTATTTGGTGAATTTAAATAATCAACAAACCAACATACAGAATTTTTTTTCACGTTGACTGTTGCTTTAAAATTCCATTATGTTAAGGAGGCTCATAAACTAAGAATGACAAATATTCTGTTTTGGATTAGACATAATATATTAAAGGAGATTCAAAAAATAGATCTTACGACTGCCTCTTGCTAATTCTCTGACAGTAGCTATTATTACTTGGTTAAAACCACACCAACCTAATCCCTATTCCAAACTATGTACGCTTCAGTACTTAGGTCCTTGGATTATATTAGTTTTGTATTAACACTTAGAATAGAAAAGAAAATAAATCCATTAAACTTGGTGTGACAACTAAGAAAAATAGTAATTAGCAGAATTCGAGTGATTTTGAGGAGGAAAATGAATTATTACCACTTTTAAAAAGCCAGTGTTCAGCAATTTTCTTTGAAAATATGACTGCAGGGATCATTTGTCTCTTACTCCCTCAAGTCTGTACAAATTTGATAGGAAATTATAAGGAATATTTTATTAGAAAAAAATGTAGACTTTGTTCTATTTCTTGGCTGGAAATCTTCTAAAACTAAAGTTTTTTCATAAGCCACTGTATGGTTTTAAAGGGTTTATCTGATTTCAATTGATTTGATAATTCTGGTCTTAGATCTCTTAAATTTGTTATTAATTATTTATTAATAACAGATTTCTTTAAAGGCAGGAAACTATTGACTTGCTCCAGGGAAAATTTTACTTACATATATAAAAAATTAATACATACAATTAAATACATTTGTGAATCCAAAAGCACTAAATTCTGGTATTAGGGCAATAAGAATACATTATTGGGAGCTATTTTGTTGCAATGACTGAGTGTAACATCTATACATTTTTATTTTTATTACTGCCCCCTTTGTTTTTCTCCTGTTCTCAAAATTATATGTTAAGTCTTTCACTTTCAATCAAGATGTCATAAAAGGAGTCAGATTTAACCTTCCATCAGAAACAACCAAAAACCAATGAAAACAGTAAAGTAACAGTGAAAACAAACATATTCAAGATTTTGAACACAGATAACAAAAGACAATTCTCTAATAGACAGGGGGAAAAGAAAAGTTGAGCACTGAGACTGACTCAGTTTAGTATCTTGAAATAATTTTGAGGTTGCTGTATAGGAAGTGAGAATCAAGATGGAGGCCAGTAAATAATTTGAGTTGAGGAAATTAAACGAAGAATCCAAGGTATCAGAAAAAGTCAGTTAAAATGAAAGATCTGTCATCATACATCACTAAAATAATACAAATAGTGCAATAACTTAGGAAAACTTTAGAAGTTCCTCAAGAAATCCAATCTAGAGTTTCCATATAACTCAGTAGTTTCACCCCCACATATATTTATACCCAAGATAATTGAGACACATGTTCTCTCACACCCCTAAAATAACTTTGTGATAGTCTTATTCTTTACTGAATAAATTAATTTAGTATATCCATACACTGTAGTTTTATTTAGCCATAAAAAGAGATAGAGTACTGATAAAAACTACAGCATGGGTGAACCTTAAAAACTTTATGCTACATTAAAAGAGCCAGACATAAAAAGATTATTTACTGTATGTTTCCTTTTATATGAAGTTTTCAGAATATGCAAATACATAGGAATAGAATATAAATTATTGGTTGTCAGGGGCTCTGAAGGGAGGAGTAAGAGTGACTGCTAATTGACATATAGTCTCTTTTGGGGGTGAATAAGATATTCTGGAATTGGATAGTGATGATAGTTGTAGTCTTGTGCAAGTACAGACTATGCTGTATTTTATACTCTAAAGAGGCTAATTTTATGGTATGTGAATTATATGTCCATTAAACAGGGTAAATTTTAATAAAATTCAGGGGCATCTGGTTGGCTCAGTTGGTTGAGTGTCCAACTCTTGATTTGGGCTCAGGTCATGATACCAGGGTTGTGGGATCAAACCTCATGTCCAGCTCCATGTTGAGCATGGAGCCTGCTTAAGATTCTCTCTCTCTCCCTCTCTCTCTCTTTCTCTCTCTCTCTCTCACTCCCTCTCTCTGTCTCTCCCTCTGCCCCTCTTCTCTGCTCACATTATCTCTCTCTTTCAAATTAAAAATATTAAAAGTAAATAAATACGATTCAGATTCTCATAACATAAAATAATAATATCACTAAACAAATCATTCACTATGCTGAGATCAGAACAGTCCCAAACTGAATGGAAAAAGAGTTAAAGGAGCCAACAATGAGGTGACAGAGAAATATCTGACAAAGATTTTAAAGCAGTCATGATGAAAATGCTTGAAGGAGCAACTGTGAACATATTTGAATCAAATGGAAATAGAAAAATTTTAACAAATAAATAGTACATTGAACCAAAACAAGAAGAACCAATCTGAAAATATAGAACTGAAAAATAATCTAAGTAAAAATTTCCGTGGAAAACTAGAAGCAAAACAGGAAATAACCAGGAAAGAGGAGGACAAAACAAATTACCTAACTGAATTGTAGAGGATAAAATTGTAAAGGTAAATACACATATAATACATATATATATATATATATATATATATATATAT
>NC_043703.1:97808432-97811878 GCF_006229205.1 Suricata suricatta
AAAAAAAAAAAGGAACATTGGAATGTGAAGAGAAAAA
This sequence comes from Suricata suricatta, assembly GCF_006229205.1. Taxonomy (NCBI): domain Eukaryota; kingdom Metazoa; phylum Chordata; class Mammalia; order Carnivora; family Herpestidae; genus Suricata; species Suricata suricatta. The sequence continues at coordinate 97,808,470 of NC_043703.1, forward strand.
ATGTGATAAATAAGGATGGGGACAAATATAAACAAACAAAAACCAGACTCTTAAATACAGAGAAGATAATGACAGTTGCCAGAGGGAAGGAGAGTGAGTGATGGTTTAAATAGATGAAGGAGACTAAGAGGCTCAAGGTCAATCTTCCAATTACAAAATAAATGAGTCACAAAGATCAAAAGCATATATATATAGGGAACATAGTCAATAATATTGTACTAATTGTACCAATGTTGGATGGTGAATATGCTTACCACCTGTGGTGAGCCATGAGTAATGCATAGAATTGTCAAATCAATATATTTTATACCTGAAATTAACAGTCTGTTATGTTTCAATAATAAAAAAAAGAATGTGGATAAGTACAATAGGCTTTCTTTCATTAAATTTCTAAATTATATTTAATGGTTGAAGCAAACATATAAATTGGTCCATATAGATTCAAACATATGTAGAAGAAATATTTAAGACAATTATATTTTAAACAGAGGAGGGGGAGTAAGGGACCTAGAAGTAAGATTTTTCAAACTAGTAAATGACAATATCAGGAGACTGTGTTTAGTTATGTATCTGTACTTCAATACTCAGAGAAAAAACTAAAAGAGCTGTACAAAGAAATACCATCAGAAACACTATATACGAATCAAAATGATAATCTAAAAATGCTCAAATAACTGACAGAAAGGCATGAGAAAGGGAACTAAGAAATGTAAAAGAGAAAAACAGAAAGCAAAAAAACAAAACAAAACATAGACTTAAGTCATAAGGTATCAATAGTTACATTAAATGAAAATCATCAAAAATTCACCAAAAATGACAATGATTAGCACATTTTTAAGAAAAGACCTATGATGTCTACAAAATAATCACGTTAATATAACAAGGTAAAATAAAAATTAAAAGTGTGGGGAAAAGGTATGTCATGCAAATTTTAATCAAAGGAAAGCAGGACTGTCTGTATTGATAGCAGAGCAAGTATACTTCAGATCAAAGAAAATTATCGGCAACATAGAGGAATAGTATATCATGATAAAAGGACTAATCTACCAAGAATGCAAAGCAATTCTAAATGTATATGTACCAAACCAAATGACTGCAAAATATGTGAAGCAAAAAAGGATAATGAAAGGAGAAATAAACCATCCATATGAATGGAAGACTTCAACACTGCTCACTCAACAACTGATAGAAAATCAGCAAGGTATATACAACAACTCAACAATAACGCCAACCAGTAGGGTCTCATTGACATGTATAGAACACTTCATGATAGCAGAATTCACATTATTTTCAAGTGCTCATGGAACATAAAATAAGTTAGAGCATATCCTGGGTCATAACATAAATTGCAACAAGTATAAAAAAATTGTAGAGTATGTTCTCTAACAACAATGGAAACAAATTAGAATTAAAGAATAGAAATATAATGGAAAAATCTCCAAAATCTTGGAAAGTAAACAGCCCCTTTCTAAATGAAACACAGATCAAAGATGACTTCTCATACACAATCAAATGGACACTAAAATGAATGAAAACCAAAATACAGCATGCTAGTTTTGGGAGGCACATCTAAAATGTTGTTGAGAGGGAAATGTATAGCACTAAACACATACCTTAGAAAGGATCAAGCATCATAAATCAGTCATCTAAATTTCCACCTCAAGAACTGAGAAAAAGAAGAGGAAAACAAACCCCAAACAAAAAGATGAAAATTGTAAAGATTAGAACAGATATTAATGAAACTAAAGATAGAAAACAATAGAATAAGTACTTGAAACAGTTGCTTCTTTGAAAGCACCCATAAAATAGATCTCTAGAAAGACTGTTAAATCATAAATGAAAAAATGTATATTACCAATAACAACAATGAAATAGAGAACACTAAACAAGCAAAAACAAAAACATTCCTAATGTTCAACACTTAACAAAGAATCCAGTTAGAAAATGGACAAAAAAGATGAAAAGAAGATTTTACTGAGAACTACAGATGTCAAATACACATACGAAAATATGTTAATTTAATTAGCTATTAATGAAATATTGAATAAAACCGAATGAGATAACACTGCACAGCTACCAATATGGCTAAAATACAAAATATCGACAATACCAAAATAGTAACATAGAATATTTAGAAACTAGATCACTTATGCATTGCTGGCAGGACTGTAGAATGGTCTAGCCACTCCCTCTAATATAATACAGTTTGGAGTTTCTTAAGAAACTGCAGTTTGACATACTACTCAGCATTTATCACACAGAAATGAAATTCCGTATATGAATTTTTAGAGCTGCTTCATTTGTAATAGCCAAAAACTAAAAATAGCTTATAGCTTATATATTCTAGCACTGATGAATGGTAAGCAAGCTTGTGGTATGCCTATACTAATAAATACTATTCGGCAATAAAAATACACAGATTATTGATACATGCAGCAATCTTGATAAATTTCCAGAGAATCATGCCAAGTTATAAAGGTCAATTCCAAGGATTACATACCGTATGATTTCATTTATACAACATTCATAAAATGGTAACTTTAGGCAATCAAAAACATATTAGTGATTGCCTAGGGTTTAGAAGGATATGGAGCAAGAAGGATGTGGGAGTGGCTACAAGGGCAACATAAGGGATCTTTGTTTTGATGGAAATATTCTGTATCTTGACTGTACTAATGTATCCTGGTTGTGATATTGCACCATAGTTTTGCCAGTTGCCATGAAAAGTAACTGGGTAAAGCAAACATTGAGTCTCTATTATTTTTTAAGGTTATATGTAAATTTAACCATCTCAAAATTAAAAAAAAAAGTAAGTTGAAGGATGTGCAAATACATACCACACTACACTAACCAAAGTAAATTTCAATAGTTTTAACTATTAACTTCAGGAATTATAAGTTATTAACTTCAGAAATTTGATTTTACGGCAAAGGCTCTTACCAAGAATAAAGAATGTGATTTCATACTCAGAAAGAGACCCACTCATTCTTAGAGGCATACACACTTCAAATGCTTATACCTAATAACAGTGGTTTAATATATATAAACCAAAAAACTGTTAGAATTGAATAGAGAAATAAACCCTCTAAATTATAGTCATAGGTTTCAGTAACTTTTCTCAATAATTGATAGAACATGTAGAGAGAAAATCTGTACAGATGCAGAGGATTTAATCAACACTATTAAACAACATGCCTAATTGGTATCTGTAATAAGAGTATAATACAGTTCACTTTCACATTCTTTCAAGCATATCCAGAACATTTATTAAGACAGAATATCTTGAGGCGCCTGGGTGGCTCAGTCGGATAAGCATCTGACTTCAGCTCAGGTCATGATCTTACAGTCCGTGGATTCGAGCCCCACATCTGGCTCTGTGCTGACAGCTCAGAGCCTGGAGTCTGCTCAG
>NC_043703.1:97811978-97815185 GCF_006229205.1 Suricata suricatta
ATTATCGTCCTCGTTGGGGAAAAACTGAGAGCTTTCCCCCTGAGATCAGGAACATGACAGGGGTGTCCACTCTCACCACTGTTGTTTAGCATAGTGCTGGAAGTCCTAGCATCAGCAATCAGACAACAAAAGGAAATAAAAGGCATCATAATCGGCAAAGAATAAGTCAAACTTTCACTTTTCACAGATGACATGATACTCTGCATGGAAAACCCGACCGACTCCACCAGAAGACTTCTAGAACTGATCAATGAATTCAGTAAAGGTGCAGGGTACAAAATCAATGTACAGAAATCGGTTGCATTCCTATACACCAATAATGAAGCAGCAGAAAGATAAATGAAGAAATGGATCCCATTCACGATTGCACGAAAAACTGTAAAATACCTAGGAATAAACCTAACCAAGGTTGTAAAAGACCTATATGATGAAAACTATAGAAAACTTACAAAAGAAATTGAAGAAGACATCAAGAAATGAAAGAACATTCCAGACTCATGGAACAGAAGAATAAACATTGGTAAAATGTTGTTACTACTGAAAGCAATCTACGTGTTCCATGCAATCCCCATCAAAATTGCACCAGCATTCTTCTCAAAGCTAGAACAAGGTATCCTCAAATTCGTATGGAACCACAAAAAAACCCGAATAGCCAAAGTTATATTGAAGAAGAAAACCAAAACAGGAGGCATCACAATCCCAGACTTTAACCTCTACTACAAAGCTACCATACTTGTCATCATCAAGACGGTATGGTAATAGCACAAAAACAGACATGTAGACCAATGGAATAGAATAGAGAACCCAGAACTGGGCCCACAAAAGTACAGCCAATTAATTTTTAACAAAGTAGGAAAGAGTATCCAATGGAAAAAAGACAGCCTCTTTAGCAGGTGGTGCTGGGAGAACTGGACAGCAACATGCAGAAGAATGAAACTAGACCACTTTCACCATACACAAAAATAAACTTAAAATGGCTGTAGGACCTGAATGTGAGACAGGAAACCATCAAAACCCTTGAGGAGAAAGTAGGAAACAGCCTCCTTGACCTCAACTGCAGCAATTTCCTACATATCCTCAAAGGCAAGAGAAATGAAAGCAAAACTGAACTATTGGGACCTCATCAAGATAAAAACTTCTGCACTGCAAAGGAAACAATCAAGAAAACTAATAGGCAACTGACAGAATGGGAAAAGATAGTTGCAAATGACATATCAGATAAAGGGCTAGTGTCCAAAATCTGCAAGGAACTCACCAAACTTCACACCAGAATATCTTTTTAGATACAAAACAAGTCTGGATAAATTTTAAAGCATTCAGGTGATACAAATAGAAATCATTAATGAAATATTTCTGGAAAATCTCCAAATATTTGGAAACTTAATAGCAAATTGTTGAATATCTCATGGGTCAACAACAAAATCAAAATATAAAATAATAATACTTAGTAATTAATAATAATATGAAAATACAACATGCAAAAATTTGTGGAATGTTACTAAATCAATACTTACGTGTCTACAGCAATAACTACTAATAGTAAAGAAAAAGAAAGTTTTTAAATCAGCATGGTATTAGCATAAAGATAGACATGTAGATCAATGGAACAGAAAAAAAGGAGTACTGAAGTAGTGCTACATGTATATGGACAATGACATATAACACAGAGAGAAAAGAAACCAGTGGATACTGGGTTCTGCTTTCAACAAATGTCATATATAAAGCATAAAAATAAGGATATTTTGCACCATTAGTCAAAATTAACTCAAAAAGAACATACAACTAAATTTAAAACCTAAAATTACAAAAACATCTAGAAGAAAACATAGGAAAACAGCCTCTGTGAACTTAAAATAGGAAAGATTTGTTGATACCATGCGTTAAATAGGATTCATAATGGAATTGGTTGAAAAGCTTTCTTCATCAAAATTAAAGACTCATGTTCTCTGACAGACTTAAGAGAATAAAAGGCAAGCCACAGAAAGTATATCCAGTGTATATATCTAGTAGAAGGATACTATATAGAATATGTATGGAATTCTAAAAAAACAATATATAAATGGCTAAAAAATTTGAGCATATTACTAGAGAAAATGTACAAATAGCAAATAAGCACATGGAAAAATGCCCAGCATCACTAATTATTAGGACAAGGCAAAAAGATACACCATTGTAGTGACTACACCTAGATTAAATAGCTACAATTCGAGACTTGCTGTATCAACTGTTGAATAGAATGTGGAACATTAAGACACACACTGATTGAAAGACTATAAATGGAACAGTTTATTTTGGAAACTTGTTCTTAAAATATGAAACATATGCCTTTCTTATAATCTAGTCATTCCATAGATACTTGTCCAAGAGAAATACAATATTTTTACAAAAATTTGTTTGCAAATGTTTACAATGGCTTTATTAATATTTAAATTGGAAATAACTCAAATGTCAGTTCACAAGTGAAATAGCAGTATGTCTATAAAATGGAATAATACTCAACAAAAAATGAGTGAAATATTGATATAAGCTACAATATGAATGGAAGTGAAAATAATTACACTGAATTTAAAAAGCCAGACAAAAAAGTACATGTTGTATAATTTCATTTATATAATATTCTAGTAAATGCAAATAATTTATATTGAACAAAAAGCAGACCAGTGGTTACAACAGCAATGGAAGTAGGTTCAGGAGGGGATGTGAAGTTGTCATTAAGAAAAGGCAAGAGGACTGGGTGCCTCCGTAGTTCAGTTCATCCCCAAAGGCAAGGGAAATGAAAGCAAAAATGAACTATTGGGACTTCATCAAGATAAAAAGCTTCTGCAAGGCAAAGGAAACAATCAAGAAAACTAATAGGCAACTGACAAAATGGGAAAAGATAGTTGCAAATGACATATCAGATAAAGGGCGAGTATCCAAAGTCTACAAGGAACTCACCAAACTCCACACCCAAAAAACAAATAACCCAGTGAAGAAATGGGCAGAAGACATAAACAGACACTTCTCCAAAGAGGACATCCAGATGGCCTACAGGCACATGAAACGATGCTCAACATCACTCATCATCAGGGAAACACAAATCAAAACCACACTGAGATACCACCTCACACCAGTCAGAGTGGCTAAAATGAACAAAGCAAGAGACTATAGATGCTGGCGAGGGTGTGGAGAGATGGGCACCCTCCTACACTGTTGGTGGCAATGTAA
>NC_043703.1:97815285-97824218 GCF_006229205.1 Suricata suricatta
GTGCATCCGCTCTGGAAAACAGTGTGGAGGTTCCTCAAAAAACTATCCATAGAACTCCCCTATGACCCAACAATAGCACTGCTAGGGATTTCCCCAAGGGATACAGAAGTGCTGATGCATAGGGGCACATGTACCCCAGTGTTCAAAGCAGCACTGTCAACAATAACCAAAACATGGAAAGACATGGAAAGAGCCTAAATGTCCATCACCTGATGAATGGATCAAGAAGATGTGGTACATACACACACACACACACACACACACACACACACACACACACACAATGGAGTATTACATGGCAATGAGAAAGAATGAAATCTGGCCATTTGTAGGAAAGTGGATGGACCTCGAGGGTGTCATGCTAAGCAAAATAAGTCAGGCAGAGAAGGACAGATACCATATGTTTACACTCATAGGTCTAACAGGAGAACAGGAAAAAACTAATGGAGGACTAGCAGGAGGGGAAGAGGGAAACAGAGTTGGGGAGAGAGAGGGATGCAAAACTTGAGAGACTATTGAATACTGAAAACAAACTGAGGGTTGAAGGGGAAAGGGGAGGGGGGAAAAGAGGTGGTGGTGATGGAGGAGGGCACTTGTGGGGAAGAGCACTGGGTGTTATATGGAAACAAATTTGATGACAAAGTATTTTTAAAAAATAAAAATAAAAAACATAAAAAAGAATCAAGTAAAAGTTTAGTAAATAGTTTTTTAAAAATGTCTGACTTTGGCTCAGGTCATGATCTTGCAGTTCATGGGTTTGAGTCTCATATCAGGCTCTGTGCTGAAGTCTCAGAACCTGGAGCCTGCTTCAGATTCTGTGTCTCCATCTCTCTATGCCCCTCCCTCACTCATGTTCTGTTTCTCTCTTTCTCAATCATAAATAAAAACCTAATTTAAAAAAAATTACATGCTACTGGTCCAATTTTTTAATTTAAGTTTAAGTTAGTTAAATTACAGTGTATTCTTGGCTTCAGGAGTAGAACCCACTGATTCATCTCTTGCATATGACATCCAGTACTCATCCCCAAAAGTGCCTTCTTTAATGCTCATCACCCATTTAACTCATTTCCTCACCCATCTCCCCTTCAGCATCTTTCAGATATCATATGATTCCACTGGTAAGTGGAATTTTTAAACAACAGATGAACATAGGGGAAGGAAAGGAAAAATAGGATAAAAACATGAGGGAGGGAGGCAAACCATAGAGACTTACATACAGAGATCAATTTTAGATAAATTTTAGAAAAAAAAGTTTTCTAAAAATAAAATAAGCATCTTGTATTTTGATTTTCTTTTGTCTTTCTTGTGCTTTATTGAAAGATATAAAGCATAATCTGTGAAAATCATGATTGAAAAGCATCTCAGATATTTTCCCTTGCTTCCAGGAACTTGAATGTCCAAACTTCCCAGAGAAGATGAATAATGTTCTCGAAATGAGATCTCCAGAGCAGAGGCCTCTCAATCTGTTTCTCCAAAGGTCAGTAATGCTTACTTACATATTTTTCTTTTTGATTTAAGCTCACTTCTTAGTTTTCATTTTGATACATACTTTACTTATTCTTAAATTTTGAATGATAATAATTAAGTCTTTCCTTCAGGCTTGATTAGCCTCAGTCATGTTCAGTTTTGCACAAGTCATGAAGTCTATCATGTAACAACATAAAAGATAATTTCAATATAGTAGTGTATAAAAGTGGAAATGCAGGAAAGTATTAGTTCTTCAACCGTCAAAAGTCCTATTTTTCTTTCTTTAATTTTATATTCATTTAATTTTATAGCTTGAATAAAATGTCAATACTTTAATTAAAATAAACACATTATATCCCTGTATCATATATAATTCCTTTAATTAAGTACTTGCCAGTCATATATGATAGGCCTTAAGAATTCTGAAAATTTATTTTTGTAATAGTTTGCACAGTAGCATATATAAATAATTATTTTTGTACCATAATGAATATAACAAAATATTGATAAAGGTCAGAGAAAATAAGCAGTGAAAATTCATTGTAACCTTATGAATAAGATGATACTTGAGCTTCTTTGAAATACGTCAATGCAGTTCTAGAGTAATACCAGTGGCAATATTCCCATGGAAGACATTTGTAAGCAATAACTATATATTGTTAATTGTATGGAACCAAGTATCTAAAATCATATCACAGGGGTGCCTGTGTGGCTCAGTCAGTTGAGTCTCTTACTCTTGGTTTCAGCTCAGGTCATGATCTCATGGTTCGTGGGTTCAAGCCCTATGTCAGGCTCTGTGCTGATAGAGGGGAGCTTTCTTGGGATTCTCTCTCCCTCTCCCTCTGTACCTCCCTATTTGTGTGCTCTTGCTCTCTCTCTCTCTCTCTCTCTCTCTCAAAAATGAATGAATAAACATTTAAAAAATAATAATAATGTCACTGGGGTACCTGAATGTTTCAGCTGTTTGAGCGTGTGACTCTTGATTTTGGTTCAGGTCCTACATAATCTCACAATTCTTAAGATCTGGCCCAGTATGAGGCTCTGCACTGATTGCATGGAGCCTACTTGGGATTGTTTCTCTCCCGTTCTCTCTGCCCCTCTCCTGCTTGCATTCTTTCTCTCTCAAGAATAAATAAATAAACATTAAAACATAAAATAATATAATATTCCTAGAGTTTATGGAATATCGTGGTTTTTACTTTTGTCTTTATCTATAAATGATTTACTTCAGTAATGATTGTTTTCTGTTATCAACTCACTTTTTACTTCTACTTATGTAGATCAATATAGATTCATTAGATGGGCAAAAGCATCAGTTTCAGGTTTTATGATAAACTTGTAAGTTACCCAAATGAGCTATTGCTCAAGTAAATGAAAAAACAAATAAATTGATGGCTAGATGAATGAATGCTAAAATAATCCCAGTTAGAATGCAAGAAAACAAGGATGGATATGAAGCAACTGAAATACTCATAAACTTCTGATGGGAATTAAAAAAATGGTCCAGCCATTTTGGAAAAAGTTTTACACTTTCTTATGACATTAAACGTTATACCTACCATATAATCCTGCAAATCAGTACTAGGTACTTACTGTAGATAAGTGAAAACTTATGCCCACACAAAACTTGAAAAAGACACATCGATTGTAGTTTTAATCTTAATTGTTAAAAACTGGGAACAACCCAAATATCCTTCAACAGATGAATGTTAAACAAATAATGATACTTCCTGCTGTGGATGGAACACTACTCAATGATAAACAGGAGCAAACTGCTAGTAGACACACTTCTTACTTCTACTCAAGGATTAATCTCAAAAACATCATGATCAATGAATAAAGTCAGACTCCAAGGCTATATTCCTGTGGTTTCATTTATATGAAATTCTGGAAAACACAAAATTATAGAGACAAGTAACAGGTAAGTAGTTTCTAGGTCTACGGTTGAGAAAGGGATTGTTTAAAAAGGTATATGAGAGGTCTTAGGGGAGTAATGGAAATGGTCTATGTCTTATTTATAATAGTAGTTACACAAAAAATGTGAAAACTCATAGAACTATATACCAAAAAGGATAAATTTAATTACACATGAATTACATTTAAATATAAGAATAAAATAGAATAATAAAATAAATAAATGAATAAAAGTAATCATTTACTTACTATTTCTGGATTTTGTCAAAAAATTATGGTTTATTTTTTCCTTATTTATAAATTATATACTTCAACAATGATTGTTTTGAGATTTTTGAGTAGCTTCAATCTGTACCTCTCTAAATAGGTATAAATTCATGTGAAGAGCAACTAAAAGTATAATCTCAATTTCTAAGCTAAGTAAGTTTCCATATCACTCCAACATATTATTTCTCAAATAAATACTAAAGTGAATAAATACCAAGACGATGCTAGTAAAAATGCTAACACTCAGACCCTATTAGTGATTTCCTGAAATTCATATTTTGCATGATCACTTGTTTCTGTCATAAAAATTTATGATATTGTTCACTTTATTATCATTGAAATCACTAAATAGTTTTGAAGACTTATGAGGCAGAGTTTGCAACTCTGGGCAGTCTTTGGCTTCTTCATTTTCAGTGCTTGGGAGAATGCCTTTGGTAGGTAAGGATGTGTAAAGGAGCTAAGCCTTCACAAGCAGTACGTTGTTCTCAGTTTACTCATATTCACCCCTAAAAAGGCAAAATAGCATTGCTATTTTGTTTATAGGAGGAGTAAAATGAAACAGTTTGTGGTGGGAAGCATCATCAGTGTTTAAAATCTTAAAAGTAAATGTCAGACACTATTGCAACCATAGTCAGTTATTTCTATGCTGTACTTTTGATTAATATCTGTAAATCTTTGGATGTAGAAAAACTACTGAGATGGTCCATATAAGAATTCTGAAACATTTGATTAAAAGGATTCAAAAAACTAAGTACAAATGAGTAAACAAATGAACAAATAAAAAGCAGAAACAGACCCATAAAAAAACAGGAGAAATTGATGACTACCATAGAGGAGGGAGTGGGGGAATGGGCAAAATGAGTGAAAGGGAGTGGGAGATATGGAGATATGGGCTTTTAGTTGTGGAATGAATAAATCACGGGAATAAAAGATACAACATAGGGAATACCCTCAATGGTATTGTAATAGCATTGTATGGTGACAGATGGGAGCTATACTTCCGGTGAGCATAGTATAAAGAAGAGAGTTGTTGAATTACTACATTGTACACCTGAAACTAGTGTAACATTATGTGTCAACTATACTGCAATAACAATAAACAAATGAACAAAAATTTTTAAAAAACAGAAAAAATAAAAAAAGTAAGACAATATACTGCTAGATTAGATAAATCAGTCACTCTGAGCTCCAAGTATCTTACCCAAACCTTCTTTGATCTGCTAGCAGCCAGGTTAAGTCCCTGGCCTATGACCTAGAGAAAATTGGCCTGGTGTTCTTCCAGGCATACCTTCTTGAAGGTGGGAGGGAGGTAGGAAGCCAGACATTCCCAAGTGAAGATGGGGTATGAATAGGAAGGGGCCATGTATTAAAAACATCCATTGTGTGGATTAGGGATCTTCAAAGTTAGATTTCCTTCTTTTTTGGAGAGTTAATTATGTGTCTCATTATAAAAATCATGATTGAAACCGTTGCTAACATGTATTGAATACCTATTTTGTGAAATGTTTCCTTTTAATAGGCTTTTATGTAATAACTTATTTTATCCTGAAAACAATATTGTAATTATCTTTATTTAAAGATGAGAAAGTGAGGCTCCTGGGTGGCTCAGTCGGGTGTGTCCGGTTCGGATCAGGTCATGATCTCTTTGTCTGTGAGTTCGAGCCCCACATCAGGCTCTGTGCTGACATCTCAGAGCATGGACCTGTTTTGGATTCTGTGTCTCCTTCTCTCTCTGCTCCTCCCCTGGTCATGCTCTGTCTCTCTCTTTCTCTCAAAAATAAATAAACATTTTTTTAAATTTAAAGATGAGAAAAATAACTAATGAATGAATTTCAAATTACAAATTAGGAACTTGAACCTTGGTTTTAAAGCCAGTCTTATTTTGGACCATATACTTTATTTATTTATTTATTTATTTATTTAATATTTCTTTTTTAAGAGAGAGAGGGAATGAAAACAGGGGAGGGGCAGAGGGAGAGAGAATATTTTGAGCAGCCTTCATGCCAGTGTGTGGAGCCCAACATGGAGCTTAATCTCACAACTGTGAGGTCATGTATGACCCAAGCCAAAAACAAGAATCAGATACCCAACCAACTGAGCCATCTGGGTGCCCTTGCACTATGTACTATTACATACTATACCATTACATACATGTACTATTACATAGCATCCTGAATGAGAAAGAAAAAGGAAGAAACAAAGGAAATGTATTTGTAGTTTTTACTTTTATTTTTAATTTTTATTTTTATTTATTATTTCTAAAGAAATTTTTTTCATTGTGACTACCCTATGCATTTTGTTATTACTGAGACAGCAATATTACCAAAAAGTCTTCTTATATCCAAATAATATATAGAGATAATTATATTTTATGGCAACTTTTAAATCTGTATACATTTACAGTTCAGATATAGGCATATTAAGATAAATTAAGTTTTTGCATTGTTATAAAGTCAGTGAAATACTTTGAAGATTTTATGAGAATATTTATATTTGTATGCTATGAGATTTTGAGGGTTCTCTGAGACAGGATGAATGCTAATTTGGACCTTGATGTTTGCCTTTTGTTCCAGAAATAAAGAGCTGAAAGGTTTTCCTTTATGGTGTTAACATTAACACTATAGAGGGCACTTATTGTGATGAGCACTTGTTGTTATATGTAAATGATGAATCACTAAATTCTATGCCTGTAATTAATATTATACTATATGTTGACTCATTAGAATTTAAATAAAAACTTGAAATATTAAAAAAGAATAAGAAATAAAAATGTGGGGGGAAAACAGGTTCTTAAAAGTCAGAATCCTTAAAGCAAAATGTATGTCTCAGACGTATTCATTCATTCAATAAATATTTGCTGTTAGTGCTTACTATGTTCTGTGTTGTGGGAACACAGTAATGAACAAAGCTACTAAAGTACCTTCTTAAAAGAAACTCTAACATCTAATACATCTTAAGTGTTATGGTAATTTTTATGTAACCTCTACCATTCCTGAGAAAGGTCAAAATTTTTCTCATAAGGAAAGATGGAAACTAAGAAAATGGCACATTCAGATACTATTTATTCTTAATACAGGTATTTCTAAAAACAACTTTTTTTTTCCATCAGTACCAGTTTATAAATGAAGATTCACTAAAGAAAGATGAAGTGGCTTGCCGAAGGTCACAAATTTAGTCAATGGCCAGGGCAATAGTAAAGACTGATCTCCTGATTCCAAGATCAGTTCTCTTTTTGCTACACTAGCCTATTGCTTAATGAAACTGAAACTAAAAAAAAATGAAATAATTAAAAAAATTGTTTTTAAATTGTCCAATAAGTTTGAAGGCAGTGACATTTGTTTTTACTTTATGCTTGGAACTTTATGCTTCATATTTATTTATACTTTATGTGAGAACATATTTTGGAAATGATTCTCGAAAAAGTCATCTAATTCATTCCAAAGATGGATGCCCAAAGGAAGAAATTCCCTGAAAATGTAGAAACAGTTATGTTCACTCTTTCTATAATTGCAGTATCATACCTGGTTTCTTTGTATTAAGGGTCATGAGAGTCATTAGCCTTATATTTAATACTAATAAATAATACTAGCAATTATAAATATTATTATTTTCTAAAGCAATTTCACATTGCCAAGATCAAAAGGAAGCAACCAGAGTATTTAAATTGAAGTCTGACCAATTACCCAAACTGTAGAATTGATCAAAGTTAATGGTATAGAAATTCTCCCATCAGTATCTTTTCTTCCTGTCTCTAGAGCGTATAATTGTTTCAGGAACTAGAATTAAGATAAACTAGGGAAGTTGGGATGTCATGAGTTCTTGGCATGTTAAAGGGTACTAGAAAGTGAGATAATGCATTTGGACTGAATGAGATGGACACAGGCCAACTGTGAGGCTTCCCTGGACTGTGCGGGATGCGGGGGAGGGAGGAGTCTTCAAGAGTGCAAATAGCATGTCGGTCTCAGACACTCCAATCTCTTTCACCACCCCCTCTTTTCCATAGCATCCACTTAACAATATGAAGTCACTTCCTATCAAATTGCTTGTCACCAGTTTAGCTCCTTCTCAAAGGCCAGCATTTATATTTTATACTTTAATGCAATGTGAAGATTGGTGAAAGGAAACAAAATTTTTGGAAAGTCAAAGTATTAGTTAGCTATGTTAAAGGACATTTTACCTATGATTCAAAGAAATTAGATTCTCGAATTTGTGTGCATGTATGTCTGACAATGTCAAAATAACTCTGGCAAAATTCAGTGATTGTGACTTGAAAATACATTTAAAGGAGAGCAAAGGGTCATAGTCTTTTCATATTTGCTTTTTTTCTTTTTTTTTAGTCTATTTCATACATGGATAATAGGCACAGGTTAATCTCTGTTTGTAGTTAATTTTTAAGCACACACATTTTAATATTCTTCCACTGGTTATCCACCCAGGGTAGTGTTAACCACTGATATGATTCATGGTTTCCTTTCATCTCAGACCCCATTTTTAATTAATAGATCTTCATTTGGAAAACAAGGCTTTCTTGCATTTGGATTTTTTACTGTTTTGATTCTGGAATTTGTAAGGTATGACTTAATTTTGATTGGAAAATTGCATTTATTTCTAAAATGAGTTCTCATCATAGTCAATTGAAATTGGGAGGAATTGTTTAGTGTAATTGGTGATAGTTGAGAGATTCTAAAATTCACTGAAGTTTATTACCCATTTATTTTTGTCAAATCATGTTAAGTGTCTCTAAATATAGGAAAGCTGTGGAAAAATCAATAGTGCTCTATGGTTTGATTTTCATGCTAATATCAAAAACAACAAAATAAATTGATGAATTTTTCCTCAAATTAAAAGGTAGATTATTTACATTTTTACTATATCTTACTTATTTTCTAATTTTGAGGGGAGATGAATGAAAACAGGCAAGGTAGAAAAGAAAAAAGGAAGGAAGTGATACAAAAGGATAAACACAAATGTCAAAAGCAATGGAAACGAAACTTGAGAAGAGGAAACATTATCCATTGCATCAAGATAAGATGAAACAATTAAGACTCAAAGAAAAGAAACTGACTCCAAAGGCCTACTTGCCTACCCTTCAAGTCCAATGAAAAACCTCAGGCATTAGAAACCACGGAAGAAGACATGGTGTATATACACAATGGAGTACTACATGGCAATGAGGAAGAATGAAATCTGGCCATTTGCAGCAAAGTGGATGGACCTGGAGGGTGTCATGCTAAGCGAAATAAGTCAGGCAGAGAAGGACAGATACCATATGTTTGCACGCATAG
>NC_043703.1:97824318-97913455 GCF_006229205.1 Suricata suricatta
AAAAGAGGTGGTGGTGATGGTGGAGGGCACTTGTGGGGAAGAGCAGTGGGTATTGTATGGAAACCAATTTGACAATAAACTATTAAAAAAGAAAGAAAGAAGAAGATGTGGTATATATACACAATGGAGTACTACATGGGAATGAGAAAGAATGAAATGTGGCCTTTTGTAGGAAAGTGGATGGACCTCGAGGGTGTCATGCTAAGCGAAATAAGTCAGGCAGAGAAGGACAGATACCATATGTTTGCACTCATAGGTCTACCAGGAGACACCTAACAGAGCACCATAGGGAGGGGAAGGGGGAAGAGAGTTGGGGAGAGAGAGGGACACAAATCATGAGTGACTATTGAATACTGAAAAGGAACCGAGGACTGAAGGCAGGGGGAGCAGGTGATGGTCATGGAGGGGGGCATTTGTGGGGAGAGGCACTGGGTGTTATATGGAAACCAATCTGACAAACTATTATAAATTTAAAAAGTAAAGTAAAATAAAATAAAATAAAGCCATGGGGGGAAAAAAAGAAACCACTGAAGAAGACAGATAAAATCTCCGCCTTCTGCTTCTGATTTACAATGGGGCTAGCAATCTATTCAACATCTTTATCCTGCTGGTATAACCTGGTGGCAAAGGGGAAAGTGTTGGTAGCACCTTCACGTCTTGTTCTGAAGGGAAAGGAGGGAAAGCAAAGGAGGCGCTAGGGCTATAATATTAAATCATCAGTGTTAAGAGATTTCTCCTGATTCCAACTCTTACAAACAAGTCAGTCTAGTCTGCCCTCCCCCTCTACTCCTCTGGAACTAAGGATCTAGAAAATACATTTACAAAGGTTGTTGAATTAAAAAATAGAATGCCAACAAGTTCACTAAATTTAAAACTTTTGCTTCCTAAGAGACACAGATGGCAAGTTTGTTATAGTTAGCTCATCACAGGAGGTTTTTAAATAGTCCTGGTTAAGAATTAACTTATGAACATGTAGCCATTAAAATGCAATAAATCTAGTCAGCATAATAAATATGCAGTGGGCAAGAGCTATAGTAGATGCCTTCTGAATCATTTTTAAAAGTGTGCTTAAATAGGTTTGAGGTTTTAAGAGGTTTTAAGGAATTGTGTGTTTGTGTGTATATATGCTGATGGAAAAAAAGAGCAGAAATCATGAAATAAAGGCTTTCCCTCCTTATGATCCTGCTTAAATTATTGTTTGGAATGTTAGAAATATGTTCAATGCAACACCAGTTTTAGATTTACCTTATAAGAAATCAACGTCATGGAAAGATACTTAAGCTAACATATGTATACGATGAGATAATATCCACTGTATACTTTTTGTATATTTTCTTAGCCAATAACAGTCATTACCTAGAAAGCTTTTTTTATAACAATGAAAAAAGTGGTTTTTGAGGAGATTAGCAATGATCTAATGCTAGGAATTCAGTACTGATGTGTTATTATTCCTCTGTTCTCTGAGGAGAGGGTGACTTTCTGGGTAAGAAATGTCTTTGAAGGCTTTGGTCAGAAAATGCTGCAATGGCACCTCACCACCTGATGCCCCTGAGCGAGTCATCTTTACCGGGTGCTGGAGCAGCTTTCTGAAAGCCCAACTGGCGCCCTGGTCTCCCGCTGCATAACTATATTTAGAAACCATAGCTAGAGAGCTCAGGGCTTCTCGGGATGATATTTTTAAATGTGTCATCACTCTAGACATGCTCTCCCTCCCTTTCCAACTGCTTCAGCCTCCCTCATATTTTCACACATCCACATGGAAAAGAATCAAGAAAAATCACATTCCTAAGGGAACCTGTGACACTAGTCTTATCTGGAATGTTAAGCTCTGGGCTTAGACGCATGCTGATGGCTTCCTTGGCTCTTGTTCTTAGTGAGGCTTGAATTGTTCAGGCAGCTCAGCAGTGTGATGTATAGCACAGGACTGGGCTCGTTGTTCAGTGTAAGCCTTAGGGGAGAATATAGGAAAATCCAGTGGATTTATTTTTCTTTCATCTATTAGAACGAGCTTTACAAAGGTTTGCATGCTGGAATAGGAAAGTCTGGCAATTGTTAGATGTGACTGTGCGCTGTGGTGTGTTAAATAATGATGGAGCAGCATGGGGAATCCTAGTGTTTTGTTCTAGCTCTGAAGGGATCTGTAGTGAAGTTACTAGAGACAGGAAGCAGAAAGAAATCCACAAACTGTACAGAGAATATACATGTGTGTAAAGCATTATAACTTGTCCCTGGAATGAAGCATCTTCTGTAGACAAATTGATTCATAACCCTGCGGTCTGCATCAAAAGCCAACACTGTTTTACCTGCTTTTGGATTAATATAGTCCTGGGCCAAAAAATGGATTCAGTGTTAAGCGAATCATTCAATTAGTAGCTGTGTTAATTTATTTAATATAAACTTACTTATCATGTGCCTGCTTTGCAAATTTGTGCACAGTATCTTGATATATGCACTGGATTAGAAAAAAAAAGATGACATATGTTTCTTAGTATCTAGCTAGAGAAACTAGGATATCTATGACACATAAACCTCCAAAACAAAACTTTATGATTATAAACCTATCAAAACCAAGAATTGCATGATTAATTCCTGGACGGTGGGCATGGAACAGCTAGATCAACACAGGCTAGCATAATAAGAACAATTTTAAGAGTAGGTAATTTACGCTGGTGGAAAGATCTCGGCAAACAAAAGGAGGATTATAGAATGAAAAGGTGCTCACAGCACAGGCAATTTAGAGCAGTGAGACAAAAAGAAGATCCTTGAAGGAGAGTGGGGCACCCAAAGCCGAATAAAGCCATGGAAATGACCTTGAAGAATCAGTGTCTAAAAAGGGAAGCTGCTACTTTCCCGAGGATGGGATAGTGCCATTCTGGTTTGGAGTATTATACAATATAGTGGTGGTATTTTAGAAATGGATTTTGGGCAGATGAATTTGGCAGAATTCCTGAATAAATAGAATTTTTTTTTAAACTTGGAAGCAAGGATATTAGCTTGGAAGTGCTTTCTCTAATTCAGGATGAGACCAACGAGCGCTTCAAGTTGATCATGGAAGACCAAATGGAAAGGGACTATTTGGGAAATATTCTTGTGAATAAAATGAAGCCAAAAGTAGTGGGGACAGTATCCTTTACACACTGTAGCCATCTTTAAGATATCTGAATGAGTAAAAGGCAAAGAAAAGGCCCAAAGACATGTATGTATGTATGTATGACTATAATTAAGATCCAAACAACATAGTAATAATGATGTATTGAGTTATTAAGAAATGGCAAGCAATGTGCTACAGACTTTTATATACATGTCCCTATCTAAACTCCAATGCCTGAAAAGGAAAGTAGTATTTTCCACAATTCAGAAATGAGTCAATAGAAGTGTAAAATGGTTAGGTAAGATTTTCCCAGCCAGGATTTAAAATCATGCCTAATTCCCCCACAGAGCTAAGGAATTTCTAATTATATTCTCTTGTATAGACCCTTATCCATACCACAGGTATAAACACAAGTTGAGAGCATAGACCTGTGACGTATAATTGGGAGATATTGGTCCTTTAATTAACACTTTCTAGCACACATTTTCAAAATAGTTATGATTTCATTTACCTTATCTACCATTCTCAGTTTTGACTCACTGAATACCAGGAGAGGTTTTTGTCAAAACTCGATTTAAATCTGTATGATATTATATCTTGAAAAATCAAAATAATGTTACATATTATTAATTAAAATGTACATTTCATATATATGTGACATTTGCTAGCATCCCTTGCTTTTAGTGGATCCCTAACTTTTCTAAA
Source organism: Suricata suricatta (assembly GCF_006229205.1). Taxonomy (NCBI): domain Eukaryota; kingdom Metazoa; phylum Chordata; class Mammalia; order Carnivora; family Herpestidae; genus Suricata; species Suricata suricatta. The sequence continues at coordinate 97,828,115 of NC_043703.1, forward strand.
TGCTTGATTTTTTTCTAAACATGTGATACAGATTTTATAAAATATTAGCATTAATTATATAACTCTGTAGCCTAAATGTCACAATTCTGTTGTGATTTCAAAATTTCACTTGAGAAGAATTCAGACTTGTATTTGCTTATCTCCAGATCGTGGTAACTTTCCCCTATTTCATCAAAGATTATTAAAGTTGAGCTTTCTCATCGGCAAGTTTGGTTTGGAGGAGGGATATAATTTATCAGGGCTGGGAAAACTAAATCCAGTTAATTTATGCAGAAAACTCTTAAAAATCCCTAAGTAATATTTCAGTTAAAATCCTTTTTTTAACATTATTTGTTATACCCTTTACAGTCCCAAATCCTTCTTAATAAAATGGAGAAGCCCAAAGGAAACTGAAAAAAATATTGTTTTCTTTTACCTTTTAACTGCAACAGGGTTGTTTTTATTATTCATACTCCAACTAGAACTCAAAATTCCTGCTTGGAATTGTCCACTCTGGGCAGAGACAAAATCACCTAGGGAACATAATGATGGTGTTAACTTGAATTGCTTTTACCTGAAGCAATAATGGACTGCCCAACTTCTTTTTCTCCATTGTCAAAGCATCTTCTTTTGACAAATATCACATTATAATGAGATTGTTTAAAATGATTTTAGATGTGTAGTTTTTCCAATACAGCAGAATGTGTGTGTGTGTGTGTGTGTGTGTGTGTGTGTGTGTGTGTATCTATTTTAATGCAATTTATCCTTACTGAACTAAAACCCTGGAATCATTAACACTGTGGTCTAACCACCTGAACTAATTGTGCAAGGATGAGCAGAGCTGGTAGTACCATGTTTACCAACTCTGCACAAGGCTATTTTCTTCCCTGCTGTGAGAGGTCTAAGGACTGGACAGATGAGTGATACTACCTTGAAGACAAACTTATATAATTGCCTTTTCTACTATACCAGTGAGAATCCTTGGCTCTGTCACCAGGTAGAGAAGAAGAGTAAGTAAGTACTTAGGTTCACAGTGAGCCTGCACAGTGCCATGTGTTTTTTATACACTATTCATTTGAGTTTTAAAATAGGCCTATGTGTAATTATTATCATCCCTGTTTTATGGAACAAAACACCAAGGTTCAGGAGTTTATGTTATTTACCAAATATGAAGAGAACTTTAAAATATCTTTTAAATTAACTTCTTGGGTATAATCACCCTAGGAAATTGTTGTAGGGAGAGTTCTTATTTTGAAAAAAAAAAAAAAGGAGCTGCTGAATGTCTTTTAAACTCTCCAACATTTATTCTTTTGTGGGTATTTCCACTTCACTGGGGCTTAATATAAATCCTCTATATCCTAGCATCACTACTGAGCTATAATTTTCTAGGATTCTGGCTGTATTTCCATCATCCATGCTCCTTTCTCTAGATTTACTCAAGTAGAAGCAATGAATGAAGGTTGCTTCTGAAAGGTCATTTGTTCTACTAGCATCAAAGAACATCTAGGACACATATCACCATGTACTTTCAACATTGTTCTTCAATGTGGTGTGGAGACAATAAGGCCTAGTGTGTGTTTGTTTTCCACACCATGCAGCTTCTCACAGTCAGCCTTTTAGCTGCAGTCTCTTCCCTCACCACCCCCCCCCCCGCCCCACGCTTGGGCGTGTGTATTCAAAGCATAGCAATGTCTTAATAATAATAATAATAATAATAATGATAACAAAAACTTTGTGAAATATCAGGTTTAAAGAGATTAGTATAAAACCATCACAGGCGTTTCAGATTTTCAGAGATGTTTTTACAGTAAAATTTCTCTCATGGGGCTATATTCTAAGGAATTGATTGACTCTTAACTGAGACGATTTGGCACAACAATGAGGTGTGGCAGAATTTATTATAGCTACTAGTGGTATGACTACAAATAAACTACAGTGACAAGTCCTGCTGTTACTATTTTCAATTACCTTGACTGCCAACAAACATTTACAGGGCATTTAATATCTTCCATAAACTGTGCCAAGAAATTATATCTTTAGCTTTTGAAAAAACACATTGGAGAAAGTACTATTATTATCCCTTTTAAGAAGTATCAAGGCTCAGAAATTTTAAGTAAATTTCTCATACATAACTGGCAGTTGGTAGAGTGGATTCACATCCTAACAGTCTTTTCTCTTTTCTGGCTTCTTCTACCTCTTGCTGCTTGTGGTAGTACCACAGCAAGCAAAATGTCACATCTGTCTAATCAAAACACTCTGGTCTTAACCACTAGGTTATATTACTGTTCAATAAAGAATATTAATAGTTGAATCTTAAGTTTTGAATATTGTCCTTAGTAATACATGCAATGAAAGAGAGAGAGAGAGAGAGAGAGAGAAAGGAAGAAAGGAACAAAGGAAGGAAGGAAGGAAGGGAGGGAGAAAAGTAGGAAGGAAGGAAGGAAGGAAAGACCTTCCCAGTCAACTTACTTCTCATAGAATGAGGTATGACAGTGACAAAGAATTATTCACTTGTGGAAGAATATTCAAAGAAAAAAATACAATTGATTACAAAACTATGTGCTAAATTATAGAATATAACAAAAATGAAGTAAAAATACATTATAGAAAGAGAGAGAGAGACAGAAAAAGAGAGAGAGAGAGAGAATTAGAGAGGATTCAGATTCTTCTTATGATGTTTTCAGTATCAGTTTCATTGACTGATTTATTGAGAATAGAGAATGACATAGAGTTGCCATCACTGTTTTATAGGTGAGAACCTGTAACACGTATGATATAATGGAAACAAGATTTAAAAAATCACACTTCTGGAGAATCAAGGTTACCAGAAACTTTGGCTGCCATAAAGCTACACAAATGACAGTCTAAACAAATAACAGAAAATGTTTATTCCCTCTTTCCCCTTTCTGCAGTCTTGCTTTTATTTTCTCTTTCTTTCTCTCTGTATATGTGTATATGAAAGTCCTAATGCACTGGAAGTGTGATACAACTTGGGAATTTTCTAAAGTAAGATTACATAATAATAATTGATGTTTTTATAATTCTCATATATGATAGAAATTAAAATGTAAATTCAATTTATTTATATTTTTATTTAACTCATTTAGGATATAATATATGTATCTGTCCTTGTCATTTATAGCTATATAATTATATGGTTATGAAATTGAAAGGGAGTCTTAGTCTTATGGGAGATCCTTTTACTGATAAATACTTTGTCAATGACTAAACTTGAGCCTACTCTTTTTGAGTAGGTTTGAAGCTGGACTATGTTCTTAGACATCCTAGTCCAGTTTTAGCAAAAGTCTTGTTGAGTTAGTTTAGTGAATATGTCTAACCTTCCAATATCTGGTCAAATTTCTCATCTCCTTGTCATATTACCCTGGCCTGCCCCTAGCAAGAATGCTGTTGAGTTGGTCTACCAAGAATCCCTCCAGCTTTGATGTTTCCTATTCCCAACTTGCTGCTTAACTATAAATTTCTGTTTGCCCCTGCTATATCAAGAGTTGAGTCTCATTTCTCCTTTCTATGGTAAAATACCCATTGTAGTAATGCCTCTTCAATAAGTTCTTTCTTACTGTCTTTAACAAATGTCATGGATAATTTGTTCTTCAATACCACACAGGAAAAATTCTATAAGTTTTCTCTACCAAATCTAATACTTAAATGGCTTAAGCCACCCAGTCTGTGATATTTTGTTATAGCAATCTGAACAGTCTAGACATACACTAAAGCCTATCTTCTCTCATAATAACTCAAAATTACACCTAAACTTCCTCTTGCTGTTTCTGGTATTTTGCACAGCATGCAAAAAGTCACAGAGTTTTTTGATTAGTAATTGATAGAAGTCAGAAAATTAATAAAATACATAACATTTGAACATCACTACAGATCAACGACTTAAATTACATTTATAGACTACATCATCCAACAACTGCAGTATATGTATTCATTTCAAGCATACAGGAAGTATTTACCAAGATGGACCGTATGCTAAGCCATAAACAAGATTTAAACAATTTAATATAGATGAAAGCATACTGAGTATATTCTATGAGTAAAATATAACAAATTAAAAATGAATAACAAAAACTGGAAAATTCCAAAGTCTTTGGAAATTACTTCTAAGTGACTTATGGGCCAAGGAAATATTACTAAAGAAATAGAAAACAATTTTTATTGCCTGAAAATGAAAATTTGGGATATGCATCTAAAATAGTCTTTAGAAAAAAGTATAGCATTTAATACTCATATTTGAAAAACATGAAATATCAAAAATCAATGATATAAGCTTCAATTTTTTAGAATCTATGGAAAGCCACTGCTCAAATCTCTTCTAAGTAGTTGACTCTTACATTTCTATCATGTTTCCATGTTTCTTCCTTCTTATAGGTTTCTTTAAGCTAATGAGTGAACACAGCCAGTGGAGACATAGTCATCAAGTTATCAATTTAGAGAAACATTCCTTCCAGATGATGATTTTGACACTATCAATCACTTTCTCTTTTCTCAGAGAATGATATTTGAGGCCCTTTTCTATGTGTGTGTTCCCTTTTACAATTTATATATCTTCAGTAAGGGAAGACCCCATCATAGTATTTTATTTTACACTCCTTTCTTGAGTATTCAAAATTATAATTTTCATTTTGCTAGGATACTTTGAATTCTGAGTTTCTTGCTGCCTAGTACTGCATTGAATATGGTTCTGTTTAGGAACATAGTTTCTGTGCTCTCTTGTGACATTTTCAGTTATGGGCTACCATCGCTATCACAATGGCCTGTAGCTAGGAAAATCTGCAAACCAAAGAAAGATATTTTTTCTCTTCATTATTTTTGAGTGATCTAGATGATTTATCCTCAGCAAACTTGGGAGAGTTTTAATATGCCAATATATTAATTATTTTCTTCCTATATATATGTAACCAGTGTTGTTTGTTGGATTTGACTGTAATTTCTCCCATTTTTCCTTTCCTTTCTGAAACATTTGTTTTTCTAATATAACTATACATTTTATGCTTGAATTTGCTTATATTTAATTTGAAATCAACATTTATCCTAAATCCTTGATCACCCTCACTGCTGAGCTGAATAGTTCCACACCCAAAGAGTCCTCCCTTTTTCTTTTTAACCAGTGTAAATCTGGCTAACCATGGTCTCACCCATGATAAATAAAAGGAAAGAAACAAGCATCTGTCTGGTCTTTCTTATAAGGGCTATTTTTAAATGACTCAAAAAGTTCATGAAAGAGAACTCCCCTTTATATAGGAACTAGAGCCAATATACTCAAGGAGAATGAATGAAGTAACTCAAATATAGTGGATCAAAGCAATGGTGTCCAATGATGTTTGCTAATTAAAAAGTCAAAGATAGGGGCGCCTGGGTGGCTCAGTCGGCTAAGCCTCCGACTTCGGCTCAGGTCAGATCTCACGTTCGTGGGTTCGAGCCCTGCGTCAGGCTCTGTGCTGACAGCTAGCTCAGAGCCTGGAGCCTGCTTCCGATTCTGTGTCTCCTTCTCTCTCTGACCCTCCCCCTCTCATGCTCTGTCTCTCCCTGTATCAAAAATAAAATAAAACATAAAAAAAAATTAAAAAGTCAAAGATAAACTTTAAAATGAATGTGTCAGGTTGACATGGTAAAATTTCTATTTTAACAAGAATTTACAGTAGGAAATATTCATAACTGAATATATATTTTTTTAAACTTTTATACCTGGGGGTGCCTGGATGGGGCCTGGGGGTGCACATGATTGAATGTCCAACTAGTGTTTTCAGCTCAGGTCATGATCTCACTGTTTGTGAGATTGAGCTTCACATCAGGCTCTGTATTGACTATATGGAGCCTGCTTGGGATTATTTCTTTCTCCCTCGTTCTTTGCTCCTCTCTGGCTTGTGCTCTCTCTCTCCCCTTCTGAATGAATGAATGAATGAATGAATTGATGAATCTAAGCCTATCTTTATATATATCCCCCAATTAACTTAATGAAATAGTTAGGAGAAAGAGGATCATGACAAATAATATTACACTTCACAGAATGTGGAAAATTACACCAGAGAGGTGACATATGGAGAACACATATGGCGTAAAATGTTGGGCGAGAGAACCATTCCTGGTAAAAAGAGATGTCTGAGAATATCAACTGAATTCAATTTGAGACTTAGGTGGACTCTTATTAAAACAATAAAAAAACTATGTAGAGTTTTTTTTTAATTGAGCTAACTGAATATAAATACTGTATTTGAATCCCTGTGAAATCTTTATTGATAATAATGATGCAATCAGTAAAAATGAATAACTAATAATTAATTATCATTGGATATGTTTACTGAATTTTCTTAAATTTAAAAAATTCTTATGTGCTAGAAATATTTACTAATATATTTATACTTAAAATGATCAGATGTCTAGGAGTTTATTTATAATGGATGCTTCAGAAAAAAATAATAAAGTGGGGTGATGTGGTGGAGTAAATGGAATAAGAATGTAGAAACTGAATCCCAGAAGATTTATTTTACTGTCATCTCTATTTTTATGTATGTGAAAACTGCAATTTTTAGAACAGTAATTTATAAAGACTCTGATCATCAGCTACATGATCCAAATGATTATCCTCTACTTATATTTTCTGGTTTGAGTTCTAAATACAATGTAAACAGCATCAAAAGGAGCTTAATTTGGGGAAACCTATTCATAACTGCATACCTAGACCTCTCACCTATAATTTAAAGCTTACATCTGAGAGTTTACTATGTAGAGTGATTGTATAATTTTTCATGCAGGCAATATATGGTAGTATGAAACAAGAGACCAGCAGCATAAACATGAGAAATCCAGACAGCAAATCACATAAGGGTATTTTATTTTTATTTATTTTAAAAGAGCTACTTAAAAATTAAGCTGAAGAAAGGGGAAAGATTCTACTCATAATGCATAATAAAATTTAGTCAATCTTAGTTGTACCTGGAGTTCAGGTCATTCCAAGGACACACTTGTGGCTTATACATGATAACTCATGAGACAGTAAAGCTCACTCAACTGGGAGTCATATGCTTCCTGCCAGCCGCCTACTTCCTAAAACTGTACCTGTATTTGGCTAAGTCTTACTTAACCTTCTGTATAAACAAACGCCTCCCAATGAACACAACTGCCTTGAGCCACAGAGGCACAAGAAGGTCAGAATAACATGTTACTTCAGGTTTTAAGTTGTTTCTGCAAGATGCCTCAAACTGTCAAGGAAAAAGTAATCGTGCTTAGATGTACTAAATGCCTTAAACTTTAAATGAAATTTCGCATTCCAAATTCTACTCAGGTTTATTTTCCAAGGGCTGTAGAATAAGGGACCATAACCTAATACTCCATTTAGCTGAATTTATCTCAAATCTACAGATTCTTCTATGATCTGTATCAACTGTAAAGATAGAGACTTTTCCCCATGGCAAAAGACTCATATGTCTGTGTGTATTGTCATATTTAAAGAGGTAAAAACATAGACTGATCTAAGCATATCAATTGTCTGTTCCTAACTCACCAATCAGATTTGTCACTCCTCCCAGGGGAAGGAACCCCTGGCTGGTACACTGATCAGTGCCCTTCCCCAAGAAAATATAAGAGGAATGAACTATTAACACTATCAATAGCCAAACTGGGAAGATATAGAAGTTCTTTCATATGTTAAGTAACAGCTGACTTGTACTTAAGTAGAAACAAGTAGTGGTAAAATTACTACTATTAGTAATTAAATTCACTAAACATATTCTCTAGTACACATTTGCCTGTCAGAGACTTCGATTTATATACTTCTCTCCTGATGAAACAATCATCTCATTAGAAAAGCTCATAATTATCCTGAAAGAGTAATCATTATTATTAATAATATTATTATTATTAATGTTTATAGTAGTTTTAATTCTCTTGGCTACACTTTACCTTCTTGTTAGAAGAAACTTAACTCACAAGGACATAAGTATAGGCTTAGTGCCTAAACTAAAACAGCTTATTAGTCATGCAATCATAAAACATTTTATATTATATTCAAAACCTAAAATCAATAATAACTGTCTCTAGACTGTATAGAAAAGTTTGTTTATTGGAAATGAGAACTACTAGAGAATGGAAGACTAAAGTTGTAATTCATCATTATAACATTTACTAGCTCTGTGGCTGAGGAATCGACATAACCTCAAAATTCTGAAATGTCACCTTCAAAAGAAAAAAAATATTTTGACTACCTCAAACAAACTTATATACAGATTGATTGAGAAAATGTCTATTAAAATTGTTTAAAAATACTAAAATTAACCATTAAATTAACTTTGTTAATTGGTCAACAACAATTAAATTAAAATTGTTAAACAACAGAGCATGTTTTCCATTCCTTAGTAAACCATTTTTATTAATTAAAAACCTACCAAGATATTTTTTGTTTGTTTGTTTAGGGAAAGTATCATATGAAATCAGGAAATTATCAGTACACAATGAACATGACTTTACTTGTTATCTTGGAATACAGAATTTTAAAACCCCAAACATTGAGGATATACTTATCAAAACTGTGTGGTAAATATAAACTCTCCTCATGTTAAAAGAGATTCCTAAATATGTATTTTCAGGAATCAAGTTTGGCCAAACTGAACTTTCTGGTAAAATAAGAGTTGAGTAGTGGGTGAGTTGTTAATGAAGTCACTCTAATGGGGAATGAAGTGACATTTCTTCTTTCTTCTAAGGAGTTTTTTCCCCTCTCTTTTATTATTCTCCTTCACAAATTGATGAATTAGGAGCATTTGCAAGAAGGAGAGACTAACATTGCATTCCCAAGATTTATAGTTTATAAGATGTAGTTGTTCAGATACAATCAAGAAGAATGCAACAGAAGAGGTTTTAGGAAGACATGACATGTCATACTGATTTCTGTCTGGAACTTGAGAAGTTACAGTGCCAACTCAAAGAGCTAATAGGGGAGCAAGGCCCACAGGAAAGATTAGCAGCCTGCATTCCCAGTGTTTGGCATAGAAAAGGTTTATGAATTGCCTTAGATGAGGAAAATATGCTGGATAATCTTTATGAGACTATATTCAGGAAAATGGAGAAGGATTTAAAGGATCTTAGGGGTAAAACGTGTGGCATGAACTACTATGGTAAGCCCTGAGCAATAGGCACAATTCCTCCTTCACCTGACCAGAATAGTCAGAAGAAGAAACAGAAGTGGAGAACATGAAAAAGGAGAATACATTTATCTTCCCCAGTGAAAGGCTCCCAAACCTTGTGTGAGGACTTGAACTGAAGGGAACAGAGAATCTTTGAACTGGGTATGCAATTGTTTTTTTTTTTAAACAAGCCTCAACTTTTAAATATTAAGACTGGGTTTGAGTTTCCAAACTTACTCTTCTTATAGTGGAAACGGATTAAAAATTGGTTGCTTCTGCTGAGGGCATTGGATGTCTCCAACAAGGCATGATTGAATATAATGTAGGCTAAAGAAGGCTAAAAATCCTGCCTATCTAATAAACTAGCTACGTATTTTCATATGACAATATTTTATCTTCAAATTCCATCCCTTATTATTTGAGTGAGGTCTTGATTCTTTATGACATTTATCAATATCCCTTTACAAGAATTCAAAATTAAGACTATTTCATATGGGTTAGAATACATTGTTATGATATCCCAACCACTCATTCCAAAACATAAACTCTTTTGGTTCCTCCTCTTCTGTCCTTTATGCTGACAAAGAGACCATTTTTAATTTTTATGGCCAGTTAAGCCATTCCTTATAATAAAACAATACAGAAAGCTGTAGTGTCTACCCCAAATTTCTCCACCCAATCTTCATTTTCTCTTTACTTCTTGCCATATAACTATCTTTTTTTAAACTTAAATTAGGAGAAGAGTATATATGTTCAGGAATAGATTTTAGTCTATGCCTATGTTTTGATTTTCTCTTCTTCCTCACATTTCTTATAAACAGATCAATGGCTAGTGTTAGATAGACTCATGAAAGACAAAGAAAAAAAAAAGTAGGGATTTCTGGGTAACAATAATGAAGTCTAATTAAATGAACAGATGCCATAAAGACAAATATGTCATTCATTGAATAAAGAAAATGGTATGGACTAATGCTGACAAATTCAGGAAGGAACACTTAAGAAAAAGAGACAGAGATTTTCTCATAGTATGGCTTTAATATTAGTCTATTTCAGAAGTATTATTTATGGGTGAACATGAATCCTGTCTCACACACAACCTGATTTGTGGCAGGTGGATGATGTATAGAATGGAAACAACAGAAAGCTTAGCTTGAGATAGGTGGAAAGAAGAAAGCCAATAGGAGAAGCTGATTCTTCATGCAAAGGATATAGGATTTTGCTGAAAAGGAGGAATAGTCTGAATTCATGAGACTTTCCTCCATAAAAGCAGGATACCTAGACACCACTTGAAGAAACAGATTCTTTCTCATAAGATAGAATCAAACACACTCCAACAAAGACTGCATCTGGTCATCAGGTCACAAAGATGATAAATAGATAAAACTAATTTCAACCCTATATTTTAAGGATCATATACCATGATCAAGTGGGATTTATTCTAGGGATACAAGGCTGGTTTAATATCTTCAAATCACTGAATGTGATATACCACATTAGCAAAATGAAGGATAACAATCATATGATCGTCTCAAGAGCATTTGACAAAACCCAATATCCATTTATAATAAAAACTCTCAACAAAGGAGATGGGAACGTTCCTCAACATATTAAAGGCCATATATGACAAGCCCAGAGCTAATATTATACTCAATAGTGTAAAGCTGGAAAATTTTCCTCTAATCTCAGGAACAAGACAAGGATGTCCACTTCCATCAGTTCTGTCCAACATAGTACTAGAAGTCTTAGCCAGCGGAACTGGATAAGAACAAGAAATAAAAGGTATTCAGATTTAAAAGGAAGAAGTAAAACTGTCACTGTTTGCAGATGACATGAGTCTATATACAGAAAATCCTAAACACTCTCTCAAAAAACTTTTAGAACTAATAAATGAGTTCAGTAAAGCTCCAGGATACAAAACCAATATGCAAAAATGTTGCATTTCTATACATAATAATAAACTATCAAAGAGAGAATTTAAGAGAACAATCCCATTTGCAATTGCATTAAAAGAATAAAATATATAAGAATAGATTTAATCACAAAGGTGAAAGACCTGTATACTGAAAACTGTAGGACATTGCGGTAAGAAATTGAAGACACAAATAAATGGAAAGATATTCCGTGCTCAAATATTCATAATACTGAAAACAATATACAGATTCAGGGCCATCCCTCTTAAAAGTCCGATGGTATTTTTCATAGAAATAAACAATCCTAATATATTATGGAACCACAAAAGACCCCTACTAGCCAACACAATCTTAAGAAAGAAGTACAAAGCTGAATACATCATTCTCCCTGATTTCAAACTGTATTACACATTTTTAGTAATTAAAACCCTATACTATTGCTATAAGAACAGACACAGAAATCATTGATGAGCCCTGAAATAAACACATGCATAAAGGTCAATTAACTTAGGACAAATTAATTTAGACATGCATATAAAATGGAGAAAAGATAATTTCTTAAATAATAGTGTTAGGAAAACTGGACACCTGTATGCAAAAGAATAAAATTGGGTGCCTATCTTAGACCATATACAAAAATTAACTAAAAACATATTTAAAACTTGCATATGAGATCTGAAACCATAAATGTCCTAGAAGAAAACATAGACAATAAACTTCTTGACTAGGTCTTGGTCAAGACCTAGATTTAAAAAAAAAAATTGACACCAAAAGTAAAAGCAACAAAAGCAAAGGTAAATAAGTGAAACTACCTCAAACTAAAACACTTCTGGATGGCAAAGTAAATCATCAACAAAATGAAGACGCAACAAAGGAGAAAAATTGTGTAACTCCTCTATCTAATAATACATATATTTATAACATATACATATAGCATATGTATATGTCTCAAAATACATAAACAGCTCACACAACTCAAAAGATAAACAGTCCAATGTTTATCTTTTAGAAAGTGGGCATAAGATCTGAATAGAGAGTTTTTTTCAAAGAAGACATATAGATGAATAACAGGTATTTCAAAAGATGCTCAAATCGTTATCATTGGACAACTGTTAGAATAACTAGTATCAAAAAAGACAAGATGAGGTACCTGGGTGGCTCAGTTGGTTGAGCATCCAGCTCTTGATTTTGGCTCAGATCATGATCCCAGGATCCTGAGATCAAACTCCACATTAGGCTCCATGCTGAGCATGGAACTTGCTTAAGATTCTCTCTCTCTCTCTCTCTCTCTCTCTCTCTCTCTCTCTCTCTCTCTGTCTCTCTCTCTGTCTCTCTCTCTCTTTTCCTCCCCCCCCAACCTCTCCTTCTGCCTCTCTTCCCTGCTCATGTGTTTTTTTCTCCCTCTAAAAAACAAACAAAAACAAAAGACAAGAAATAACAAGTGATGTGGATATGGAGAAAAGGGAACCCTCATGCACTATTGGTAAGAATGTAAATTGGGGCAACCATTATGAAAAACAGCACGGAGATTGCTTAAAAACTAAAAATGGAACTACTGTATCATCCAGCAGTACAGCTCTTAGCTATTTAACCAAAGGAAATGCAGACCCATGCTCATTGAAGAACTGTTAATAATACTCAAGATATGGAACAACCTGTGTCCGCTGATGGATGAACTGATAGAGAAGTTGTGATTTATATATACAATGGAATATTATTCATCCATCAAAATGAAATCTTGCCATTTGCAATGTGGATGGAGCTAAGAGTGTACTATGCTAAGCAAAATCAGTCAGAAAAAGAAATACCATATGATTTCACTCATGTGAATTTAAGAAATGAAACAAAAGAGCACGGGGAAAAAGAGAGAGTCAAATCTTAAAAAAGATGCTAATTTATAGAGAACAAAGTGGTTGCTAGAGGGGAGGTGGGTGGAAGGATGGATTAAAAGAAGATGGATATTAAGGAGGGCACTTGTGATGAGCCGTTGGTGTTATATGTAAGCGATGAATCACCACATTCTACTTCTGAAATTAATATAACACTATATGTTAACTAATTAGAATTTAAATAATTGAAAAAAAATAAATGTGATATACATGTACAGTGGAATATTATTCAGCCATAGAAAATGAAATCTTGCCATTTGCACCAACATGGATGAGGACATTTGAGGGCACTATGCTAGGTCAAATAAGTCAGACAGAAATAGATAAATATCATATAATTTCTCATATATGTGGAGTCTTAAAAACAAAAAAGCAAGCAAAAAACAAGCTCATAGATACAGAGAAGAGATAAGTCATTGTCAGATACATCAGTGGGGTGTAGGAATAATAAGTGGAGGAGTCAAAATGTAAAAAATAAATTAATTAAAATAAAAAAAATTAGATGCTGGTGTAAATGCAGAAATATAAGCAAAGAAACAGACAAACAAATAAATATCCCCTATGCTGCATTAAGGGTTTATTCTCAATCCAGATGATGTTGCTCAATTTTAGCCTTACTAAAGCTACATTTATAGTTGTGACATGTAATCAAAACATTTATGTATACATCCGGACATTTTTAAAGTTACAAATCAGAATTTTAAATAAAAAACAGTAAGAAAAACAATAAAAAAAGAAAAGGGCATGACAAGGCTGCCTACATATTATAATAAAAATAACAAAGATGAGATATTAAAATATTACAAAAGGTAAATTATATTAAGGAAAAGAAAGTAAAATATAGAAACCATTATAGAACTGATGGATAATTTAGAAAAATCAAGAATGAAGGGGTAGATTAGAATAAAATTAGGAGCATAAGGAATGTTCTGGTGAAATTATAATGAATTAAAAAATGAGAAAATTAAAGCATTAAAAATGAAGGTCATAATTTGAAATATCAGACAGTGATTACCTAACAGAATTTTAATTTTTGAAGTAGAAACCGAAAAGTGAACAGTATCTGCTATTCATAGATATCATAAGACATACAGGTAACATGTTAAATACATTAGGAGACATTACAGAAAATAAGTGGGTATAGAATAATTGGCAATAATATGTGATTAAATTATTAAATGTCAAATACAAAGAAAGCATTTTTGAGGTAATTGGGCACAAAAAAATCCAAGCCATCTATTGTGGAAAAATACAAATACAGTCTGGCCTTAGATTTCTCTATAGCAACATTAAATGTCATAAAGTTTGGAGGGAAAATAAAAACCTGAGTCAAGATTTTACACATAACCAAATTGTCCTTCAAGTACAATGAAAACAGGACAAAACAATACAGAATGACAGATATTTTCAGGCATGCAGAAACTTAGGGAATACAGCATTTATGGGCCATTTTTAAAGGAAAAAAAAGTAAATTTGATAAATAACTCCAGTCATCTAAGTGATGAAGCAAAACAAAATAAAATCTGAAATGGAAAACCTGTCATAAAGGACTAGCTGAGAACACTGAATCCATTTAAAAATAGAATTAATACCAAACATCTCTGGAAATGAAGGTTGTAAAACAATATGAATTTTATAAACTTTGACAATGTATAAATAATAATGTAGCTTACAGAAATTGGCAGGTGGGGGAAGACAGAGGAAGGTAGAAGAGTACTATTTATCTAAGCATTTTGAGCAGATATTCAAATATCATTCTCTAAAATTGAAACATGCAGTTGAAAAATTGACTCAATTTCTTAAAGATAAAAAACTGATTCCTTTTTGTACTAACTATAGATTCTTCCCAGTGAAAATGCTTACTTATTTTAAATTAATTGAGTCAAAATTTTGTTTCATTAAAAGTAACAAATTTAGCATGAAGTGATTTCTGTAAAAATATTTTCCATCTGTCATCAAATTTATTCAGACAGTGAGATAAATAAATACAGAAAGACATGTTGACAATGAGGTTGATCTAGAGTTAACAACAATATTAGATGGAATTTGGGGTGATTTTATGCTTTTCATTTTGCATTTGTACTTTTCTGTATTACTTAAATTTGTTTGGTGGATTTCTTTTATAATACAAATGTGTTATGCTGTCAAAAACAATAGTCCTTTAACTTTAAAAAAAGAGGCTAGAATAATTTTATATCTCTGAGAATCAGTATTTTTGTATAATGCCCTTTTTGCTGTGAGGATTCCAGAAAAGTTATTCAAAATAGTTAAGATACCCATTTGATCATGTCTTTATCAATCAAACTTCACTACTTTTCCAGGATGACCCTTCTTGAGCAAAGAACATAATAAATGGTGTGTGTGTTTGAATTATATTAATTTACTATTTCCCTTCTTTTTCATCCTGATTCAGAAATATTATTATGGGTATCACACTTGCTCAGACACTAACACTTAAGTTTTTACAAATCAATTATTAATTTTAAAGTGTTTATCCATTAAAAAATATGCGCATGAACTTACATATAACATTCTCGCAGGATAAAGACAAATACTATATAACCAATTGAAAATGATCCAAATACTATTTTGGGGATTTCCTGGCACAAATCCTAATTTATATTAGTCCAAATTTCTCTGTTTCTTTGCTTCAAGTTCAGAGAAAAAATTTCTAACATTTCCTTTGCCTGGAATGGTGGGTAGGAATAGTTTTAATAAGATGAGATGAGGTAAGACCTTCATATCAACATGGATTCTCAAAGTTAGGAATATATGTAAACATGAACAATCATTTTACATTTTATTGTGAAGGCGATTTTGCGAGGTTGCTAATAATACTGGATCCCTGTGACCCTAAGTGCCCCATCAGATGTATGCTGTTGTTATTTGAGAACTTTATAGTTTCAGACTAAAAACATCATTAATTATAACATTTTATTTAATCCAGTAACAAGAATATTCAGCCACCAACCTGATGGCATCATAGCTATATGCTTACACCTATAAATCTATATTCCCACCCCAAATCAGCTTCTTAATTTCCTAATTTTTCCTATATAATAACCTGTCAGATAAGCTTATAGTTATTTTCACTGTTGCTAAATAACTAGATACGGGGAAAAGAGAGATGTATATGGTGATTCCTTACTATCAAATTAAAAGAGGAGTGAAGGAAAGTGTCTTTATACTGAATGTACGTGTGGTATGTAGAAAACAAACAGCCTCACAGTTTTAACAACGAAGTACAACTATTGTCTCAACTCAGGCACAAGTTTGCTGTGTCTACAATGCAGGTGGCTCATTTTTGGAGAAGAGTTCTAGCACAGAAAAGGTGTAACTTCTACTAAAATAATAAATTCAGGATAAAGACAAGGGAAGTTACAGACAAATGGAAGGAAACAGAGAGAGAGAACCTCAAATCTCATGGTTTCACATTAAAAAAAAAAGTTTATTTCTTGATCTTACAAAATGTGTTGTAGGTAGTCCACCCTCTGGGTCAGATATCTTCCATACAATTATAAGGATGACTTGAAGTAAAGTTTACATCTCAACCATTTCAATACAAGTTATCTTTATTTGCCTGAATAAGAGAATAGATTTGTCGGAAAAGTGTACAGGAGGTTGGAAGTGACCCTGCACACATTTCTTTATTCAGAACTGTTCAGATAGTCATACTCACAACCAAAGTGTATGAGAAGTTTAGTTTTCCATGAGCCCAGAAAAGAGGAATGTGAAGTGGGGTATGGTGAGAACATAGCACTGTTTCCATTGAGTGCATGCTCAACAGTGCTCATATGTCCTAGAGCAAGAAGGAAGATGAGCCATTTGTGAATGACTCAGCATTTGTCAGGATCCTTAATTCCTCTTAAAGTCCAGGTTGTTTTTCTGGTACAGAGATTTCATGTGTGTGTGTGTGTGTGTGTGTGTGTGTGTGTGTGTGTGTGTACGTGCTATTCTGGTCTTTTCATCCCTAATAGACACATTTTTGACAGACAATGACAAAGCTAAAAATTATTTTTAAATACAAGATACATGATTTAGCATTCTACCATAGTGTCTCCAAATAAACTCCCTGTGAGTTCATCATTCCTTATGTTGGTCATTAGTTTTCATGTACAGTCTTCATGGTATTATGCATATAGTCTTTAGTTTTTGACTGTGTAGTTGTTCTTCCTGAATGAGGTAAAACCCTAGAATAATGTTTACTATATATAGAATATATATAAAGTGGAATATAAAATCATTTTACCATCCTCAGCAATTCATGAAGACCCTTGATATCAGTCACATAATGCATTCATGTTGAAATTATTATTGTATTGAATTCTGATGAAGATTAAAATATCTGATTATAAAAAGAGAAAGTGAGAGAAAAAGTTATCAAATGTATTGGCTATATATTTCCACTCTGCATCAGTTAATGATCATTGATATTTCATTGGTTGCCAGGATAAATATACTTCATATATCAAATGGGATACAATATGCAATCACATAGGAGTTCTCAGCCAATCCCAGGAGATTATACTTAATTAGTCAGAAAGTTGAGATTTGTGCAGACCAAGCAGTAGGATAACAGGATGCAAGGAATTAATTCTTTTTCTGTTTACTTGTCTGTTTTTTGTTTTGTTTTGTTTTTGCTCTTTTGCTTTGGAGGGGAAAATAAGTGAAAAAAAGTGAAGAAAAACTCAGAGACTGTCATTAACATCTGAGCTTGGGTAGGAGAGGAAAGCAAAGATTGAAATGACTTTTTAAAAGTTATTTGTGTTTGATAGGAACTATTTGGAGGCTTTCATAAAATTTAAGAGTATTTACTGTTTTTAATGTTTATTTTTGTGAGAGAGAGAGAGAGGGAGAGCAGGGGAGGGGTCTGGAGAGGGGGGGACAGAGGATCTGAAGCAGGGTCTGCACTGACTACAGAGAGCCGGATGCAGGACTCAAACTAAGGAACCATGAGCTCATGACCTGAGCTAAAGTCAGATGCTTAACTGACTGAGCCACCCGGGGTGTGCCAAGAGGTTTTACTTTTCTTATTCACTTAATAGTTATTTATTAAATCTTACTAATAGCTAATGTCATATTATAGTTGCTCTTGATGACACAAAAATGACTAATAACAGTTGCCTTCCAGGAAATGATAATGCATTCAAAAGAAAAAAAATCCACATTCAATTGAAGTAATAAGTTCTATTCATCAGGTAATGACATTGTTAAAATTCAATTGTTTTTAGGTATTATTTTTGGAACATCATGGTGCATTGATAGGGAAATGGAACTCTAGGCAGATAAAACACATTTTAGACTACTGCAGTAACTCAGGAAAGAAATAATGACAGTTTAGTTGAGGGAATTGGAGACAGACAGCAGATATGAATTAGAGACATAGTTAAGAGGTAGGACCCATCTGAATGTCATGATATGACAAAGACAGTGATCTTGGATCTTTCTCAGATTTCTATTTTGAATAAGGAGATAAAAGTATATTTCATTAGCCAAGATAAGAAAAAACAGGAGAAAGGGGGTAGAGTGTGTGTTAATTCAGTGTTGCAGTAAAGATCATGGGCAGTCTCCGGTCTGTCCCCTGCACACGTCTCCAGCAGCTTCTCCTTCACCACCCTCCCCCCTGAATAAGCAACTACATTCCCAAAGTACTGTTCATTCCTATGAATGACCCCATACTGTTCATTCCTATGAGAGATCACTCCACTCATGCACTTAGAGAAGTCACACCTGTCTGTACCACTCAGCTCAAAAGTTACTTCCTTCACTGAAGCCTTCTTTTAACTCCCAACATCTGGAGGCCTCGTGGAAAGGATACTGTTTTATTCATTTTATCAGCTCTAACTTCTTGTTTAAACGCTTCCACAGATATTTTTGGGTAAGAATGACTAACTCATAAATGACTGTTTTAAGATAGATTGGCTGAAAAAATGAGTTAATCAACACAATATGAAAGTTCCAATGAGTGCATGTGGGATCTTATTAGGGAGTGTCCATTTCTATTGGGAATAATCATAGGGTGGTTTCACTGAAGATAAAATGTTTAGGTTTGTATTTATTGCATATGGTCTTGGTTTTACTTAGAGAAAAGCTACTAAGCAAGTATGAGTGTTAAAATCCTCAAACAAGATTGAGAAGCTGATTCTATTTATAAGTTGTGCCTCTGATATTTGAAATAAGTGTATATCATAATTTTTGGATTTATTATATAAAGGAAGCCAATGGAGATTTGAAACCATTAATAATATGTAATAATACAATAAACTCAACTCAGGACTCCATACACGTTCTGTGTATGTTTGTGTGTCTATAGTGGGGCATGTAGATACATATATACCTATATATATATGTGTGTGTATATATGTATATACATATACAAATGCTTTTCAAAAATAAGTATATTTATGTAATGTTAGATTTCTGTTTTTCATTGATAAATTCTAAAGAGACATTTTAAGTATGTTGAACTTCTTATTCTAAGACAAGAACTGTTGGGGTTGTTCATATCATTATCATGTGTCTGTGTATATGTCCGTGTGTTTGATTAGCGTATGTATCCCTGACTTTCAAGCTCAACAAAAAGCTATTTAATATGCTTTCAAAACAATGCAGATGAAGCACAGTGAAGACTAATAAACTATCAATTTCCCTGATTACTTAGTGAAAAGGCAAATAATGTTTCATAACCAACATTAAATTAACAAACTTAGCATGTCTTCCTAGTCTAAAACTTTTAATGAGGAGGCTGTGTTACAAGAATGATGAAGTTGGCTAAGATTTTATCTCTGATCTGCTTTGAATTACAGATTAAAACAATTAAACACAGCCAAACAGTGACATAAACATGATGCAAAGAAACTTTAAAAGATGATATGAGGTATCGTTTCATTATGCTATATAGACCTTATTGCAAGTACCGTGTTTGGGAAACAAAATTTTAAGAATTTTGGAAGTCAAAATCCAGCAAAAATTTTAAATGGCTACTTCATTTAGTCATAAGGGAAGTGCCTTATTTACTTATTAAAACAAAATGTAAAGGAGCACCTGGGTGGCTCAGTAGATTAAGCATCTGACTCCATTTGGGCTCAGGTAATGATTTCACAATTTGTGAGACTGAACCCCATGTTGAGCTCTGTGCTGTCAGCATGGAGCCTGCTTGAAATTCCCTCTCTCCCTCTCTCTCTCTCTCTCTCTCTCTCTCTCTCTCTGCCCCTCCCACACTCTTGTGCACTGTGTGCACATGCTCTCTCTCTCTCTCTCTCTCTAAATTAACTTAAAAAAGTATAACTAAGCTAAAGTATGATAACTAAACTAAGGTAAAAACAAATATATACTCACTTTTTTCATTGCGTCAGTAATTACTAGTTGTAAACTGCATGAAAAAATATTATATTTGGGGCACCTGGGTGGCTCAGTTGGTTAAGCGTCTGACCTGGGCTCAGGTCATGATCTCACAGTTCCTGAGTTTGAGGCCTGCCTAGGGCTCTGTGCTGACAGCTCAGAGCTGGAGCCTGCTTCGGATTCTGTGTCTCCCTCTCTCTCTACCCCTCCCCTGCTCACTTTCTCTCTCTCTCTCTCTCAAAAATAAATAAGACATTAAAATTTTTTAAAGGAAAAATATTATATTACCATTTTTCTTTGGATACTTAGTATCTTTCTCTCTTGACAGATATTTGTTGAATAAGTGCTTAACTAAACTATCGTGTACTAACTTGTGTGGGTATCAACAAAAATTGACTTTTAGAAATGTGTAATCAGATATACTAAAGTTGAGTTAAAATACATTAAAAAGTGATTATTTGAAAAACAAATTACAAATTAATCTGATTCATCTCATTTTATTTTTACTAACACAAGTGTTTCTTTT
The DNA here is from genome assembly GCF_006229205.1 of Suricata suricatta. NCBI lineage: Eukaryota > Metazoa > Chordata > Mammalia > Carnivora > Herpestidae > Suricata > Suricata suricatta. The sequence continues at coordinate 97,848,900 of NC_043703.1, forward strand.
TATCGTTGTGTATGTATGTGTATATGTGAACCATTCTATTTCCTGGCTACACATAAGATAAACTATTTCCTTATGTAATATGCTACAAAAAATCTTATTTATGTTGCAAAAATCATAATTATGCTTCATTTATATTAAAGATATGTACCATTTCAGAGACAGAATTTTTCCTCCCAAATTTATTCTTATTTTGGTTCAAAGAGGACATCAAAACTGGCTTATAAACTACAGTTATCACATTTGAAAGCTCTGCCAACAATATAACTTTCCACTTCCAGTCCATGTTAAAAGGCAGTAGCAAGAAGCCCAGCACTGGATAGGAGAAACTTGTCAGGGTTATCTGTACTTTTCCTCCAGAATCATACAGATTTATGTAGAAAATTTTAAAGTGACAATGATTTATGACTTATGCTTCATTAAAGACATGTAATTGGTGTGCCTGGGTGGCTCAGTTGGTTAGACGTCCAACTCTTGATTCCAGCTTAGGTCATGATCTCCCGGTTCATGGGATCAAGATTTATGTTGGGCTCTGTGCTGACAACACAGAGTCTACTTGGGATTCTCTCTCTCTCTCTCTCCCCCCAACCCTCCACCCTTTCCCATGTGAGTGTGCTCTCTTTCTTGCTCTCTCAAAATAAATAAACTTTAAAAAAAAGAGACATATAATAAGTAAATGAGTTTAACAATATACCAATAAGACAATAAATACATGAATTAAAGTCTTTTTTATATTTAATATTATTTGCTATATGGCTTTATGTAAGCCAGTCAAATGATCTAGGGTCAGTTTCCTTCATTTAGTCAGTGATTCATTTCCTTTTCAACTATTTAATGACTCACTATATGCATGTAATGTGCACCAGGCACTAAGCTCAGTTCTGAGAATACAGAAAGGATTCATACCCTAGGGAGTTCTTCTTCAAATAAGGCAAAATTAGTATTTGGTGATAGAAGCTTACATAGTCATCACCTTTGAGAGCCCAAAGGAAGACCTGTGTATAGACAAGTTTTAAAAGAGTACAAAGGAAGTATTTAATTCATTATCAAACTGCCCACAGAGAGGAGCCTTCCTATCTGGGACGCGCACTTGCTGGCCCAAGGAAATATTTGGAAAAGGGGTCATATTTTGGAGCTACAACATAATTGCTATGGGTAGGGATCAAATTATGAAGTGTTTGGAGCCGAAAACATAGAGTTTTAATTTTAACATATAGACACTGTGCCAGCATTAAAAATTAAAGAGTTAGATCATCAGATTTACATTTTTAAACCACAACTGGCTATGGAAATACCTGCCAAGGAAAGTGCAAAGTTCCTGGTATGTAGAATGTATGAAAAGTTCAATGGATATATTTCTCAGTCATCACCACTGATACAGATTTTAATCTCTTTGGAAAGCGACAAGTGAAATGGTATACCGATAAAGAAGCTCAATGTATGATTGCCAACTGATAATTAGTTGCCTAGGAAGATAAGAGCCAGTATACAAAAATGACAAAATTTAATTTGTGCCAGTCTGTAACCTCAGAAGATTTTATGGTTTTTTTATAGCTCAAGATATAAAAACAATAGTGCATTGCTACAGTTATTTCAACTCTAACAAGTCACCAAGTATAACCTTATTAAATGGTGGAAAATTTTTATATTTTAAGAGCACCATCAACAAAAATCACTTGATACAATAGTGGTAACTGTCAAGTGACTAAATTAGCATATCTCTATATGACAAGTTGAAATCCATTTCCACCCTATGTATAACACAGACTGGACATTGTACACATGATTGCTAGTTCTCTTTGCCTTCCTTTTCACTCCAGCCCCACTGTTGCTCTGTCTCAGAATTATTATAATATTCCATTCAATTGCATATTACTCATTATAGCCTTTGTTTTTAATCGTTTCCTCTCTCGATGTTTCTTTAACAGCTTACCACTTGCCTTAAATTTTAGAGTTTTGGTACATACCTCCTACCTCAATATCTAGTCGTGGGTTAGATGAAATTAGTTGGGGGGTGGGGGGAGTAGAAAGTAAATAGAATAAAAGACCTAGAATATTCCTATAGGAATTTCAACATTTATGTAAATGATGGTGATGACTGAGCCTGAAAGAAGGAAGAGAAAAATAAAGACAAATGAATACATAAGTTACAAGCCCAGAAAATCAAGACAAAGGAGGGTTTTATGATGGAACAAAAAGTCAACTGTGTCAAAATTATTCAATTTAATTAAGGATTAGATCTAAATAATGTTGTATATAGCAGCATTATTTTCATAAAAAGACCTCAGTGATAATTAGTTTGATAGAGTTACTATGCATTAAAATTGCTTAAATTTGAGGAAATGGAAACAGAAACATAGTTTAAACATAGTTAACAGGGAAGAGTTATGATGGTAGCAGGAGATGAGTAAATCTAAAATAATTTTGTTGTTTATTTACTGTTGTTAGAAAAACTTCAGTTTTGTAATTAAAAAGCAAAATTTGAAAAGATGAGAATAAGGAAGAAAGAGATGGCATAGTTACTGATATTTTTACTATACAGAGCATACAAGAAAGAAATCAATATAGCATATTTGAGTGTATATATTAGAGGGGAGAAGATAGAATTCAGAAGTTATGTAACTGGTTATGGTGTAGTTGATGGAATCTTGACTGATACTTTACACTTTTTTCTCTAGGAGAAATTAGGAACCAAGGTCATCAAATGAGAGAATATGTGGGAGGAATGGAAACAAATTTCTGTGCAAAAGTTTTAAAATTTTCATTGTGGAGTGCATGAGATTATTATGATTTTATTTTGGTCTTGATACCCTTCAGAGAAACATTGCCCAGTGATTATTTTTTAAATTTTTGAGTGGGTATTTACACACTATCAAATGCACAGATCTTAAGTGTACAATTCAAAAAGGCATAAACCAAACCCCAGTTAAGATATAGAACATTTTTATTACCCTAATACATTTTCTCAATTCCCTTTCTGGTCAGTCTCCCTGTACCAACCAACCAATGTTCTCAGGTTTATCATCATAGCTTAGTCTTACCTATTTTATAAATTTTCTGTAAGTAGAATCATTCATATGTTATTTTAGGACTTTTCTTTCAATCGAGAAAATAATTTAGAGATTTATTTATGTTGGTGCATGTGTCAGCAGTCCATTCGATTTTATTACCTTGTAATTTTCCATTGTCTGTCTAAATCACAATTTAGTCATTCACCTGTTGATAGACATTTAATTTGTTTCCAGTCGGACTGGAATAAATATACACAAGTATTTGTCTATTGTGGGAGGCTGCAAAGATTCAGCTGCTTGGCCGTTTACTAGCCGGTAATGTCACTCCCTGAGGAGAGTTGCAAAAATAGGCAGGGGAGCGCCTCTCCCTGTCAGGAGAAGCCAGAAAAACAAAGATCAATCGCCTACCGGCAGGGTGGTATAGGCCCTTCATGTGCTGTGCTAAAAACTTTAGTTTGTTTCCTTCTTTACCCTAGCTTGACCCTGTTTCCTAGCAACCAACCCTGTCAGTTTCTCGCCCTAAACGCTATATAGGGGTGGGTTTTTCTTTCTTAAGGAGAGTGTGTGAGGAGAGTGTGTGAAGAATAAAGGAGGCTTGATCAGAAAACGCTTGTCTTGCCTCACTCTCTGTGCTCCCCTTCCTGCCCTACTCTCTCTCCCTCCCTCAGGAACGGACCTGCAAGGGTTTACCGCCCTGCTGGCTGGGGCGGGACATGACAAGTGGCGTCCCAACGTGCGGCTGAGTGAGGGAACATGACAATCTATCACTTGTAAATATTTATTTATTATTTTACATCAGCTAACCTAATCATTTAAAATATTTCATGTTGTATTTTTTAAAACTAAGATAAAAAAATATTTATGCTGTTTTTATCCAACATGGTTATGTGTTTGTACTGAGAGAATTTTCAAGTGTGCTAGTTTACCTTCTAGAAAAAAATTAGAAGTTTAATTTCTGTTTTCTGTACAAATTATTTTTCCAAATGAGCTGTACTTTTAAATATTTCCACAAAGTTTCTAAAAAGTAGAATGCCAGAGTCCAGCTCCAGCAGGTCCAGGGTTCCCTGAAGGATGGACGGTGTCAGCGAAAGGGAGCAAGAGAGCCTCAGCTTCTTTCTGCTCACCAGGCAGGCATCTCTGCACTGACCCGAGAGTCAGCTTTATTTATGAAAAATATATGGGGCACAAAACAGAGGTGGCAATTGCCTTAGGCAATGATTTCTGATTACAAATTCTTTGGTATGTAAATGTTTCCCAGAACATAGATTGGTAGAAGACTCATGCATAATCTTTACCAATAGTGATTGAAGTAGGTGACTAGATGCTTATCACATGGGGAAGGAAGGTATCTTTAGCATTCAAACACAAGGCAATATTTTTAGCATAGTAAAAGCAAGTGTTAGGTCTTTGTGAGCAGGGGTCAATAGCCTGTTTTTCGAGGGGAAGAAAAACAGGCTTTCTCAGGAAATGTAGTATTTGCTCCTATAATCACAAAAGATGAAATTCCTATAACAAGTTTTTTCATAAGGTACAATTCACATATTTTTAGCATAAGAAGGCAAGTCACTCCTGATATCAGTCAGTCAGACGCCTTGGGGGTTGGTGCTCAAACAGAAATTGAGTGGGGGTTGAGTGGGTGAAGATGCCCGTTGCCATCTGATGGTGGGAGACCTTGCAAACCCACCTTTCCTCATAAAGAGAGTTTTGCACAACTTATGAGTTCAGATAAACTGGCTTCCTGCAATACAAAGTATATGACACTTGAAACATGAGAATTTTTATTTTATAACTTTCAAAAATTAGTCTACATTAAATTTTTCTCATGAAATAAAGTTTTTTTAAAGAGGAGTTCATATTTTTTTTCTCCTGCTTCAAACCTTCTCAATTACCTTTTTAAAAAAAAGTTATGGTTTAAATTAATGATCGAAGCCTCAGTTTCATGGTTAAATCATTTTGACATTTTGTATGCTCAATTTTAAGAATTGTTAATGCAATTTGCATTTTATTTTGCAAACCTATTAACATCTATTTAGAATTAATTCTATTTACAAGTTTCCATGGTCAGTGCAATGAGTCAATCACATTTATCCAAACCTAAAATTGTAAAAATCATTATATTTGACTCATCATGGTTTGATCATAACTTCATTTCTTTTCTTCCAGTACTAAAATTAAAAATTTACTTCATTGGTCCTTATAAATCTAATCTTTTTTTCTCCCAATGTTTAGCTTCATTAACAACTTGACTGAGCAAAGTGTTATTAATCATAATATTTGACAATCTCTGTCATAAATGTCTATATGGATTTTGTGTCAATGTGTTACAGAATTTAGAACTTCAGTGGAGGAAGCTGAAACCAGGCTTATTTCTCTTTCTGTGCTTGCAATTCTTTGATACGATTTTTTGGTTCCTTTTTCTTTATGTTTCCTTTTCTTTATATTTTTAGGAAATTTTTTCTTGGTACTTAAACTGTTTAATTTTATGAGGCCATGCTTAAGTGGCTCTTCCCTTTTCTTCAATTTTAATGTGAGAGTCATAACAACCTATATATCTAAGTTTTTGTCAACCAAGGAGAGATATTCTGTTCTTTATGAAGTGCCAAATGTGAGGCATCATCATTCTCTGTCTTCCTTATTTATTCACTTTATGATCACCTGTTGGTTCTGCATGTTAACTTCTATCATCTTAGAGATTCTCAAATGTGTCCTTTATCTCAATTATCTATTTACTTTTCTGTTATTACTGATTGTGTTATAGTTTTAAAAGTTATAATTTATGTTTTTGTCCTTACATTATTTTCTTATTTCTGCACGTTCCAAAATGTGATCATGTTTCATAGAATCTATTTGTTCATCTCCTGATTCATAGGGTCTGTGCTTTCTTGAATTTTACTAAATGTGCATGTTTAATTTTATCCAAATTATATTTATCTTTTCTACTTTTATATTCCATTTCAAAAGATAGATTTTGTTTTATACATTATTAGCATTCCCTACCCTTTGTATGTATTTTATCATCATCATCATCATCACTAAAAAGGGGGAAAAAAGGAAAAGGGAAAGGAAGAGAGATCTAACAATACCTTTACACAAAATTTTGTAGGGATTATGTATGAATACTCACCATCTACATTGATTATTTTTAAATTTTTCAGGTGGTGCCTTAGTTCTAGATGCTATTACAGAATACCATAGTGTGAATGGTTTAAACAACAGAAAAAATTTTCCCCACAGTTCTGAAGGCTGAGAAGTCTAAGCTCAAGGTGCCAGCAGATGTGATAAGGGCACTTTTCCTGGTTTGCAGATGGCCATCTTCTTGTTTCCTCATATGGTAGGAGAGCAGAGAATGGAAACAAGCCGCCCCATTTCTTCTTCTAAGGGCCCTCATCCTATTCATAAGAGCTCCACTTTCATAACCTAATTACCTCCTGAAGACCTTATCTCCTGGTACCATGAAGCTTAGGATTCAATATATGAAGTGGGAGGTGATACAAATATTCAGCCCATAACAGGTGACCAGATAATAATTGGTTCTTTATAAAGGAGTCAGGAAATGCTCTTAGCAGAAATTCACTATGTGGTTTCTTTGTATTTTTAAAGGTGTTTCAAGTGTTTTTCTGAGGTGTTTTCTATTTGTTTCATCTCCTTATCCACATTTAGCTGTACATTATTTATTATAGTACATGTTATATCTATGTCTACTCCTATTCCTGAACTTGTTTCCTGTCTCATCTGAGCAAAGATATTTTGGTCCAGAAAGAAATGGGTGTGTTAGGAAGAAGTCCCATATGCATGACCCTGCAGTCCTTGGCCTCCCTTCATAGATGCTTCGGACAGCCTTGGGTTTCCAGTGTTCACAAAGTTTCCATGGGATTTGTACCATTTGTGCCCAGTTGTCTTTCTTATTCCCAACTACTGCTTCTTCTAAGTAAATTTTGTTTATTGGGACTTGCTCAGCAATCCTCCACTTATTTTCTTTGTAATTAAGAAGATAGAAAATAGAGAAGAAACGGTTTCCACAGTAAAGTTACAAATCCCAGAGTTACAATGCTTTTATTTGTTTGTTTGTTTTCCTAAAATACATGTGAACCAGAGCAAGTTAATTAACTTCTCTGGGCCTCAATTTAATATGATCAGTTTCACTCTCAACAAGAATATAAAAATAAGTCATATATTAAAATAATGTAGACTACCTAAGTTATAGTATATGACCTTATTCATATCTTATAGAGCAACCAGGCTTTCCTTTCTCCCTTTACCACTTATCATTGAATTTTACATCCTGCCTGTAGAAATGATTTCCTTCTAAAACAGTATTATTTTGGTTTTTGACTCTGATCCCAAGAGTAACCAAAACGACAGTAGACATGATAAGTAATATCCACACACACAAAATTCTAAATTGACACCAAAATACTAACTAAAGAGCTAAGATTTAATGTATGTAAACTAGTATTGTTCCAAAGAGAAATGGTATCCTCTCTGCTACTCTGGCTTATTGCCCTCTTTTATTTATTTCATGGTACTTATTGCTATCTAAAACTTGTGGCTACTTCTTCCTGGACAGCTTATCAGGTATTCCTTATACAATGTAAGCCTTCTGAGAATAAAGATTCATTTCCTTTATATTCACTATGAAATCCCTAGCACTTCAATCTATCAAGTTGTAGGTGCTCATTAAATATTTGTTGAATGAAAGAATGGAGTTTAGCACATTATTCCTGAGAGAGAATACTTGAGTAAATTTTTCTCAGAATATTATCTTTGTGGTGAATGCACATTTTAAAACAGTGAAACCATTTGTGTAATTTATTTTGCCACTAACTCTCCATAAAAATAAAATAAAATAAAATTTAAAAAAATCTGAGTGAATGACTAGAAACAAGTAAGTGGTCTAAATGGCAAATGATTATTGAAATTTCGCAGTGCTATTGATATAAGAAAACAAACCTATTTGGGGTAGTAGAGGAGGCCTACTTAGACTTAAAAAATTATTAGCTGACTCATAATGGTAAACAATGGCAAATCATGAGAATGCCACATATTACAATAAGGTAAAAAGAATTACACATATAAAGCAGAGATCCATGGCTGGGGAAAGGGATTCCTCTCTATGCACTTTGTCATGAATGAATATTTAATGCCTTTAACAGAGATTCTATTTTGGTAGCTCTGCCAAAGACTTCTATGTGTGTATACTAACTGTGCAAAAATTTAGCCTGATATTGAATTAGAGGTCAGGTGATGAACAAAATTTTTAAATCAAAGACCTTTCCCATTAAATCTGAAGTTACTCAGGTCTCTAACAAATAAGTGTGCTAAATGATGAGTGATTGAAAATAGAACCCCTCTGGATGAACTCAAATTCTGCTTACTTTATGCAACTAGCAGTAAGACATAAAAATATCATGATAATTTGAATCTGAAAGACTTGTCTTTCATATGAACATTCTCTGGCTATGGATGGTTAAAATTATTTAAATACCTTATTTAAGAATTTCAAATGCATATCTGATAATATTGTAAATTGCTTACACTGCTTTGGAGAACTATTTGGCAATATTTATCAGGAGCCAAAAGTGCCTTCCTATGCTAATTTGGGGATTCTATATTATGAAATAATCTTTTTACATATTTGAAAGTTTTAGGTATGCAAAAGCTCAATAAATGTTTATCAATAATAGGAAAATTTGATAACGCATATATTTTTAATAATTGAGTGTTTAAGAGAACCTGTGTGGCTCAATTGCCTAAGCACCTGACTCTTGATTTTGACTCAGGTCATGATTTCACAGTACCTGGGATTTAGCCCCACATCAGGGAGGCAGTGACAGCATGGTGCCTGCTTTGGATTGTCTTTCCCTTGCTTTCTGTCCCTCTCTCACTACTTGTGTGTGCTTTCACATGCTCTCTCTTAAAATAAATAAACACATCTAAAAAAATAGTCAAGCTTCTTTGTGTATCTTACTAATTTATAAACCAAAAAGATCAACAATAATAATTTATTGAAATACTCCTATAAGCCAGTCACTTGAAATGGCCCTTCATTGATGACTTTTAAATTTCTCCTTAAAACATTCTGCAAGGCATACATCATGCAATTTGTAGTAGATGCCATTGTGTCTTCCGACAGGGACTTAGGTCAGCCAGAGGATGTCCATGTTTCGCTTCTTTGTCCTTGGTGTGGAAAACTACTCCATCAATGGGTAGCTGCAACTTTTACATGATGAAACATCTCTGGTCCCTAAAATTGATTTAAGCTGGGCCCTTTGCAACATCACTGTACTTCACTCTCTCTCAAACCACACTCACTGATACAGTTGGGACAGTGTCAAGGACAGGGGATTCTTTAAAGAATTCTGTCTAGAGCTGGGGAGGCAAAGGCCTTTCTTCTGTGGTAAGTGGAAGAAACTGTAAACAGAAGACTATGAAGAAAACATACAAATGGAGCAAGGATTTGTCAGAGAGAGACAATGGAATTGATTTGAATCTGTGGTGTCATATCCTTGGATCTTCTCTAGTTTTTATCAAGTAGCTTGGTTGTTTTACAATCTTAGGTTTTTTTGGCTAAACCAGGATCACTGAAGTCTCTGTGAAACAGAGGTCTTAGCAATCCATACTCAAAATCCAAGGTCAATATGACACTTAATAGCTGGAATAAAGTAACCTTGTCAAGATCACACACACAGTGGTGCTGGAGCTGAGATTTGAAGTCGGGTGTGTTTAATACGAAAGACCATTCTTTCCATCTACCACCACTTTCTAATAGAAGTTTCTGCACCATTCAGTGTGACGAGTATAAGCTACATGTAGTTCCTGAGCACATGGTGTGACCAATATACCAAGGAACTGATTCTTTGAAACATTTTCTTCCATTGTAATTCATTTACAGTTAATATTAAAAGCTACATATGATTATTAGTTACCATATTGGACAGCACATCTCTGATACGCACTCTTCAAACTACTATTGGGTTTCTACTTTCTGAAGGACATTGTACTATCCACTATCTATTGGATATTGTGCAAGCTACTTTTCTCAAGCCAACCTACATAATAATTCTTATATACATATATCGTATGAATGATACCATGTATGTATGTAAAGGAATTATGGCATCTCATTTACTTGGGTAGAAATGGAAACAGTGATATGATTTACATAATATATACTATGTATATATACACATATTATCACTTATATATTATAGTACTAAAATTGTATATATATATTATATATATTTATCATTATATATATTTATCACTTATATATTGTAGTACTAAACATTACAATGGTTGGCAGAACATGGACTGAGAATTAAGATTTGTCAGATTCTAAATCTGGCTCTTGCAACTACCAGTATTGGTATATATGGTTTCTTTCTAAAAAGTATCAGGAATTAGTTTAATTTATTCTTTTTACTTGAATTCACTGAGCTTTTTATACTACTTGAACTTCACGTACAGATTTCTGACTATGTTTAGTAGTGGTTTATCCTCACAAGATAGGATCACTAACTCTTTAGTACTAGAGGCAGTTAACATCTCAAAACTTCAGTGGCATATGTTTTGCTCAGCCTTCTTTGAGATTAAATGGGATTTTATAAAAAGTAAGATATTTCTGTATGTTGAACAAAGGATAGCACATAGTGCATACGGAATAAATGCTACAAATGATTATAAAACCAAAATATTTGGAAGAAAAAGAAAAATTACATATCAGAAAAGACACCAAACTTTTTATATTCAGGAAATTACAAATGATATTGTTGACATGAAAGGAGGATGGCAGATGGCTGGGAATTGATATCAATGGACAAAGTGAAAACTGAGGTTTAGGTTAAGAAGCAGTGGCTGCAGCCACACTCCAAGACAACTCTAAAAGAATATAGAGGAGACATTATACTGTTTCATCTGCATTTATATATACCAATTCTTTTTATGTTGAACTAAAACTCAGAAATGCATTGGCAGCCTCAATAAGGGAGAGAGTCCAGGTATAATGAGAAGAATTTGAATTTCAGAAACTTGGAGGAAGGAAAGCCAGCTGGAGGAAATCCAGTATATCTGTATATAGATGTAACAAAAGGAAACTTATCAGGTATGGTATGTGAGAGACTATTTGTGTTTCTAAAAGGTCCCATTATCACTGAAGCACAAAAGTAGGTTGACAGAGCAATTGGTTTGCTTCACCTAATAAAAAAAGTATTCGTTCACCTTGATAGATTCTCATCTCTTCCAACTGTACCCATTTCAGGGTCATCCCACAGAAGAGATGCTCGGGCTTGTTACTGTGATATAAAGTGCATTGCTAGCAAAATGACATTCAGCAAAGACCCGAGACCACTTGATACAGTGACTGAAACCAAAAATGTATGGTTTACAAATACAGAGTGATTCACATAAAATCTGAACCCACAAGCTTTAGGAAGTCTGTGTGAAAAATAAAACTCAGTAACCTGTCGTTACACTTCCATGTGTGCTGCCAAATCAATTTTGTTTTTTTCAGGTTAAAGAAATAGTTTAGAACTATTGCTAATATAAGACATCTTTTCACATTTGCAGGGTAGGTTTACTTGGTGCTACACAACAAACCACACAGTGGAACAAAGGACTTTTATAGCAAGTGTGCAAACAGCTGCATAGTATCTAAAGGAGTCAAGCTAGAAACATAATTTATATCCAAACTACACGATACTTATTTCTCATTCTCTTTGAAGTTCTAATTTATATTTTAAGATCATTTAATTGCCTTTCTATTCTGATTTTCACCGTTGTAAATTTAACTTCTAAGAATTTAAATAGTCATGTACTGTATTGGTGCCTAAAATATCTATTATTGCAGACATAGAAGCTCCCCAGAAGTTGCAGTTTGTATAATATCAGCATACACACATACACATGATATGTGCATATACAGTTGACTCTTGAGCAACATGGGCTTTACGGGCACCCACCCCCTGTAGAGTCAAAAATTCACATATAACTTTTGGATTCCCCAATACTTAACTAACCAGAAACTTTAATAGACTACTGCTGACCAGAAACCTTAATGGGATAACATGATCAGTTAACACATATTCTGTATGTTATATGTATTATACACTGTATTCTTACAATAAAATAAGAGGGGAAAGAAAATGTTATTTAAAAAACTATAAGGAAGAGAAAATACAATTACAATGCAGACCTGTATTTATCTCCCCCCAAAAAACTCTGCATGTAAGTAGACCTGTGCAGTTCACACCTCTGTTACTCAAGAGACATCTGCTATATATATATATATTTTGCCACATGTATATACATATACATGTGAATTTTGACACATACAGCATTTCTGGCGTATTATCAGTGCGCAATAACTACCAGTATTCAAAGAAAATCATTGCTCCTGATCTTCACAAGGTTCTTATAAAGTTTAAGTCATGATTAAGTCATGTTAAGTTATTATTTATTAAAATGTTTAAGTCACCTAGATTTCCAAAATGTTTGGCTACATTCTCAAGGACTTGATAGGTGAGAAATACTGAGTGGCATCTGGGTGTCTCAGTCATTTAAGTATCTGACTCTTGATTTCGGCCTAGGTCATGATCTCATGTTTCATGAGATTGAGCCCTGCATTAGGTTCTGTGCTGACACAGCAGAGCCTGCTTGGGATTCTCCCTCTCTCCTTCTCTCTCTCTCTCTCTTTCACTCTTGCACTCTCAAAATAACTAAATGCAATAAAAATAAAATAAGAAAGAAATACTGAAATATTCATCTGAAAGACTGAAAATACTAGATCTGATATTTGTAAACAGTTTTCAAATATGAAATATAATTCAAAATTTCTAGGAATGTAGAAAGGATTTGCAGTATGTGTGAACATCGGAGAATAAAAGGCGCGCTTTTACCAAGCGGGACCAAGGGTGTCAGGATGGCCGAGTGGTCTAAGGTGCCAGACTCAAGCTCCGCTTCACCAAGCGGGACCTAGGATGGTAAAAAAAAAAAGTGACTCTGGAGTAAGCATTGGTGTATGCCTCCTTCCTCATTTAAGTAAGTGTGAGAGGAAACAATTAAATAATAGTAGGGATAACAAATGATATAAAAGACAGGAAGCTGTGGAGAAACAATTTTATCTTTCCTTAGTAATTCGTAGGTGTGAATGAGATCATATTAACAGTAACAGCACACGTTTCAGACACGTATGCCCCAAACACCTGAGCAGATCCAGAGTCCTTTCAATGAAACTTCAGTAGTTTTGGTGAGCTGTGAAGAAAGTCCAACATGTGGTAACAAACAACTCCCATTACCACTATAAGACTTAACTATGACGGATACCTGTTTTGGCTCCATGTCTGGCTAAGATGCTGGAACCCTTAAGTTGCCAAGGCTATTGAGTGTTCTGTTAAATCTTGTTTTGTTCTGCACTGTAGAGTAAAAAGGTATCTTTCTCTTCTAAATAAATTGGGCTATTTATTTTAATGAAAATAAAATTAATAAAGTTAATAAATAAATTTTATTATTTTTAAACCAAAATAAAGACCTATAAACAGTCTGAAGATTTTTCACTTTTAACTGAGGGTCTCCAGAGAAATGATAAAATCTCATAGTTTCAATGAGACCACACAGGTGAAGAGCTAACGGAGATGCAGGTCATTAACTTAAAACTCTTTTTGAGATTCAAAACAGATATGTAGTGGCGTTGGTTAGTAAATAATTTAAAGGTATACTATTTTCCTAGATTATTGCCCTTCCCCACATTAGTGTCCTTAAACTAATTCTTTTTACATACAACTCAAGGACATAGTTTAATGGTAGAGATCAAGTCTAAGGTGGCTAAGACAATTTGTCACTTTAAAGTAGCTACAAATGACTGTGTTTGTTTTTATAAAGAAAGCAAGTCAGTGGAAACTAAGTCATTCATTCAGCAAATAGTTACTGTAATTTTACCAGGAGAAAGATAACATGCTGTGTATTTTGGGATAACAATAAAGAGGCAGACTTAGATGCTACCTTCAAAAATCATATAGTCCAATAGAAAACATATGGTATAATCATATGTAATCAACATGTCATAAGGCTACAAGATCACTTCAGAGTTTTTATTATTAACCACCACCTTCTAGTGTGTATAATAAGGAGGGGGAAAGATGCAAGCTAAGGAATGAAAATCAATACAGGAATGGTTTCAGGAATATATGTGGCATATAGAGAAAAATAAGTCACTCAGTTTTCATACTGGACAAACATTAGGAAAAGGTACAGAAATTATTCTGGGGAGTTGGAATATGGAATTTCCAGCCTTTGCATGTGAAACTCCTTCCTAACTTGATAATTATAAATTTGTTTTTGTTATTGGGGAGGCAAATCAAAAGAAGAGATTAGATGTTGTTTTAAAACCCTGGGCCAAATAAAGGTATGTATCAGTTATTGGATAAAATTTGAAGCAACACTTTACTCTGGGCATTAGTAGTGACTCAGTCATTTTTTTAAGGGCAGAAAATCCCTGGCGCAAAAACTTTGCTTGACATTACAGGAAATAACTCACAAATACCTTTCATGAATATGGATATTATGGTTCTTAACAAAATATCAGCAAATGTAATCCATCAATAAGTGCAGCCTATGTGGGATTTGTTTCAAAAATGCAAGCTTGAGTTCACATAAAAAGTCAATCAACGCATGTTGTCATATTAACAGAATAAAGGAAGAAAAGCATATGATCATCTTAGTAGATTTAGGAAAAGCATGTAAAAGTTAATGCCCATGTGTAACAAAACTTTCAATGAACTAGGAATACAAGAACACATTGTAAAACTGATGAAGTACATAAATCTACCACTAATGTTATAACTAATGATGAAGTATTTCCCTCTGATTTTCCCTCAGATCAGGAATGTCAAACATGTATTTTCATATCACTCACATTTAATTATGTACCTGAAGTTCCAATCAATGAAATGAGACCACATCAAGACAAATAAAAAGACAAAAGATAAGGAAAGAAGACGTAATACTTATTTATTTGCAGAACACATAATGTTTTACTCAGAAAATCCCAAGGAATTTACAAAACTAGAGATGGTTGAATTTAGGAATTTATTAAGATCCATTTCCTGCTGGTTTATTGATAGGAAGTTGACTTATTTATTTTGTAACAATCAACTGTCTATCTTATACAAGAGCAAATAATTACTAAGTGAAAAAATCTATTTAGAACAAATAATGCGTTCATCAACAGAAGAGATAAATTGTGGTATATTCATAAAATGTGATTATACTTAGCACTATAAAAAATGAGCTACTGATATATACAACAACTTGAATGAATCTTAAAAATATGTTGAGTGAAAGAAGTAAAAGCATATACCTGTAAGATTCTACCTATATAATAAATAACCAGACACTAATTTGTGGTGATAGCAATCAAGAATTGTATGGCTATGGGAGATGGTAATTAACTGGAGTGGGACATACATGAGTGTTCCATAGTCATAGAAATACTATACGTCCTTAGTTGTATGATTTCACATGGGTGTATATATTTATGAAAACTCAATTCCACACTTCTGTGCAGTTTACTGTATATAAATTTTACTTCAATAGAAACAAAGTATTCTTGATCCTCCTGTAAAAAGTGCCTTAGAAAGTTCAATGATAAAGCAAAAGGAACTTGCATAACCAGAAGGAAAAAATAATTAAAATAAAAGAATCTTGCCTTATAAAGAATAAACGTAGAGGAAATATATTTTTCCTACAAAAATAATATGCTAACACAGTGATGTAAATCACAGAGAAATTAAAGAAATATTAGACCAATAAGATTTGGCTATAAGAAAGGGAAACAATTTTAAATTACTATTCCAGTAATGATATTCACCCAGGTCCAAAAGACTTGCAATACTCAAGGGTAGAAGCTGTCATAATTCCGCAGTGATTGAATTGGTGTCACAGGTCACCAATTAAACAGTGCAGATTTGGTGCACCACTGGGGGAAAATAGAGGCCATGAAAACTCTCAGAAATAGTAGATAAATAGAATATGTGAAAAGTAGTAGCATATGCATGAGCCATTTTTTGTTTCCTGTATTTGTCTGTATATTCAATAGGCAAAAGAAACTGTGTCATAGACAGATCCTTGACCCTTGGGAATTATAGGAGGCAAATATGTCTCAGTTCAAAGAGAAAGATTCAGAAAATGAAGGTATCGGGACATTTGGGTCATTGGAAGGTGAAAAAAAGTCCTCCTCAAGCCTGGATGGAGGTCAAATAACATGAATCACAACACAGAATCACAGGAAGAAGCCAATTGTAAAATCTCTTTCACTAATTCAAATGCAGAGAACTGCATCAAGAAATCCACTATGTCCTCTAACATGAAGGAAAAGGGCAGCTTAGACATGGCCTCAGACATCAGGTCAGACCAAACTGAAGAAAAGTATATTCTATAACCTCCAATGCAGCAAAGAGCACTGGGCCTATGGAAATTACTACATTTTCATAAGCCCTTTCACCTGCATCTACAATGAACTCTGTTCATAATCATAGGTCAAACAAAGAGAAAAGGTGAGGAATTATAAATTCTAGGAAAATATTCAGTCTCTCAGAACTGAGGTCTTTGCAGTTATCAATCTAGAGTATAGTAAAAGGGCAGGAGTACATATCAAGAGATCTGTTACCAGCATACACAACAAAAATCATTTTTCAGAGCTACGTATGAAAGGTAAACTCAATTTTTAAAACACCCAGTGTTAAATAACAAAATTAGAAACTAACAAGAAATAAAATTTGGGGAAATGTATGATATTATAAATATTGCACATTAGAAAAAGTAAACTAAAAAGTATAAAATTAGAATGGAAAAAAGACCCATGAGACATTAAAGTGCCATCATTATCTGTGTTTTTTTTTACTTTAAAGGAAAAATAACTCTAATGTATAAATGGTTCTAGAGAAGGTTAAGATGGAAAACTAAAAAAAGGAAGATAGAGCTAGTTTCATACAGGCTTAGGTTTTGACATTAAAGCATAGATTTTAATGCTGATTATGCCACTTTTTCATTAAAATTTTTGAGTGTTCAGTCTATCAAATTTTCCTGAACTGTATAGCAGTATTAAATATTCCTAGTAATTCCTAATACTGTGTGTACTTTTCTAACAAACCAAATCATCTTATCATGCAGTTTCCTTCTAGTGGAAAATTCTAAAAATATTATAGAAATTCCATAAGATACTCAGAATTCATCTGTATTAATTATTTTCCACCCCCAAACTGGGGCAACCTTTTATTCTTTAAAAGTAGATGGATTGACCACTTTCTTACACCATGCACAAAAATAAACTCAAAATGGCTGAAGGACCTGAATGTGAGACAGGAAACCATTAAAACCTTCAAGGAGAAAGTAGGAAACAGCCTCCTTGACCTCAACTGCAGCAATTTCCTACTCGACACATCCCCAAAGGCAAGGGAAATGTAAGCAAAAATGAACTATTGGGACCTCATCAAGATAAAAACTTCTGCACTGCAAAGGAAACAATCAAGAAAACTAGTAGGCAACTGACAGAATGGGAAAAGATAGTTGCAAATGACATACCAGATAAAAGGCTAGTGTCCAAAATCAACAAGGAACTCACCAGACTCCACACCTGAAAAACAAATAACCCAGTGAAGAAATGGGCAGAAGACATAAACAGACACTTCTCCAAAGAGGACATCCAAATGGCCGACAGGCACATGAAATGATGCTCAGTATCACTCATCATCAGGGAAATACAAATCAAAACCACACTGAGATACCACCTCATGCCAGTCAAAGTGGCTAAAATGAATGAATCAAGAGACTAGATGCTGGCAAGGATGTGTAATAACAGGCACCCTCCTACACTGTTGGTGGGAATGTAAACTGGTGCATCCACTCTGGAAAACAGGGTAGAGGTTCCTCAAAAAACTATCCATAGAACTCTCCTATGACCCAGCAATAGCACTGCTAGGGATCTGCCCAAAGGATGCATAGGGGCACATGTACCCCAATGTTCATAGCAGCACTGTCAACAATAGCCAAAACATGGAAAGAGCCTAAATGTCCATCACCTGATGAATGGATCAAGAAGATGTGGTATATATATATACAATGGAGTATTACATGGCAATGAGAAAAAATGATATATGGCCATTTGTAGGAAAGTGGATGGACCTCGAGGGTGTCATGCTAAGCAAAATAAGTCAGGTGGAGAAGGACAGATACCATATGTTTGCACTCATAGGTCTAACAGGAGAACAGGAGAAACCTAATAGAGGACCATGGGGAGGGGAAGGGGGAAAGAGAGTTGGGAAGTGAAAGGGACACAAAACCTGAGTGACTATTGAATACTGAAAATGAACTGAGGGTTGAGGGGAGAGGGGGAAGGGGAAAAGAGGTGGTGGTGATGGAGGAGGGCACTTATGGGCAAGAGCACTGGGTGTTATATGGAAATCAATTTGACGATAAACTATTAAATACACACACATATATACATATTATATTATACACACACACACACACACACACACACACACACACACATTTATATTACGCTCAGTTGGTCAAGCATCCAACTCTCGATTTTGGCTCAAGTCATGATCTCACAATTTGTGAGATTGGCTCCAAACTGTCAGTGTGGAGCCTGCTTGGATTCTCTCCGCCCCCCCTCTCTTTCTGCCCCTCCCCTCCTCACTCTCTCACTCTCTTTCTCAGTTAAAATAAATAAATAAACTTTAAAAAATAAAAAATAATATAGTTGATAAGTTGCATGCATGTCTGTCTTCATATCAACTACCTGTGTATGTGTGTGTGTGTGTGTGTGTGTGTATGAGAGAGAGAGACAGAGAAATGGAAAATGAATATATAATAAAAGGTTTAATTTAGGGCTTATGAACATGATTAGTAAATATATAGTAAAGTTATGTAATAGAAATTAGATGTAGGATTGAAACCAATGATAAAACCTCCAAAGAATCAGCACATCCAAGCAGATACATGTGCATTCATTATGAACTAACCTTATATACACAGACACATTCTACACGAAATGTTATTAAAGCATACAAAACAGCATCCTAAAGAAGTTGACCAAGCTAATTTAAGGAGTTTTTTTAACTGAAAAAATGATTTAACAAAACTTACTTTTAATTTTATCAATCTCTAATTGCTATTGATGTCTTTTCCTATTAAGATTTTGTTGAGAGATATCAGACTTCACAGTCAAATTGCCTGGGTATGATTCTTAACATCTTTACTTAGTAGCTGTGACCTTAAGTATGTTATTTCACTTCATGATAAATCAGGTTGCTCATTTGTAAAATAACCAAAATAGTAATGCTTTCATTATAGGGATTTCATGTGGATATATGACCTAATTTATGTACAATACCTAAACACATATACTATTTGACCTGGCACATATATTTTTAGTTCTCTTATTATTAATAGCACTGCATATTAAATAATAATTATTAATTAAAAGATAATATAATGCATAATAGTTTGTATATGCTTAAGGATGTAAAACTGAAATATCATTCATGAGGTATTATTAGCAGTGGATATTTCTGGATAGTAAATTTAAAAAAAACATATTTTAGGGGCACTTGTGTCGCTCTGTTGGTTCAACATCTGACTCTTGATTTTGGGTCAGGTGATGATCTCACAATTTGTGGGTTCAAACCCAGTATCAGGATCTGTGTTGACAGCATGGAACCTCAATGGGATTCTCTCTCCTTCACTCTCCGCCCCTCCCTGACTCGCACCTACAATCCTCTCTCTCAAAAATAAACATTTAAAAATTATTTTAATAACACATTTATATTTTACCAAGGTTTTAATATCTATCAGAAGAGAGAGAAACTAATTTTTAGCGTACTAAAGGCAATTTAAATAAGATTTTAACTTTAAACATTCCATGCTCATGGATTGGAAGAACAAATATTGTTAAAATGTCTATGCTACACAAAGCAATCTACACATTTAATGAAATACCAATAAAAAATGCCAACAGTATTTTTCATAGAGCTAGAACAAATAATCCTAAAATTTGTATGGAACCCCAAAAGACCCCGAATAGCCAAAGTAATACTGAAAAAGAAAATCAAAGCAGAAGGCATCACAATCCCAGACTTCAACCCATAAAACTTTTACTTTAAACTGGGTCCATTTGACCTGTAGAGTATTCTGATTGCTTCCTTATTTTCTCAGTTGATGAAAAACAGCCTTGATTAGATACAGATGCATGGAGGGGGAGGTGTGTGGCAATATTTTTCTATATGTGATGCATTCCGTTTTGCCTGGCAGTTCTTTCCTGACTTTTTGCAATCTCTAGAACAAGGCTGAGTATACCCATCTCCTAGGATTATATAAAGTCAGAGCAAGCTGATGCTCGTAGAATGCTTGGCAAAGCCCTTGACTCCAAGAACACACTTGGTGCGTGGGAGCCATTGCTTTGCTAGGTATATGAAATGGACAGAAAAGGAGGCACAGTCATGTTTCCTCCTCTATAATTTCAATATTGTCCTCCCTAAAAACCCTGAGACCTAAATTTCGAAGAGTAAAGTCAGGTTCTGCTTCAAAGAGTAAAGTTGGGTTCAGAGGGGACACGTGGCAATAGTCCTTATTATTGTGAAGTTAAGATAGATAAGTAGGCTTAGGTGTTTTCAGCCGTATCCATTCATAATAAAGTTTTCCATTAACCTAATGGTTTTGGCAACCATTGATAATCATTGCCTAGATTTATTGTTTGTAAGTGGTGGTGGATAGTGATTTTCTAATTTTATAATTTCTTTTACATCTGTTGGTTGCAGTTATCTGACAAGAGGCAAGAAATGATGTTTCTTCATCAAATATTAGTATGCTCTGAAAGAGTTTATTCAGAAAAGTAGGATAATTAAATACTAGGTTATTTTCTATTATTTATTAATTTCAGAGCAATGATATGATGGTTTAGAAAACTCGAGTTAATAAATATATTTTGGTATCATTTTGAACAAGTATATTATTTTACATATATGAAATATTTCAGTCTATTATTGTCACTATTCTTTTCATATTGACTTTGGCCAGTGAAAAAGTTTTCATGGTAGCTGGTTATTTTTTTAATATTTCTGCCAATATTTTAATTTTTTTCTCTCAGCTTTATTGAGATTGAATTGTGAAAATTGTAAGATATTTATACAACATGACCATTTGGTATACCTATACAATGTGAAAAGATTTACCCCAACAAGTTAAGAAGAATCCATCCATCACCTTACATGTTAATTTTTTATGGGGAGAGGATCTGGAATTTGGAGGTCTCTTGTGATTGTGTGGGCCACGAGTGAGGTGTATGGCAAGAGTGGAGTCAGCCTTGCCTACCTGTTTTCATGTGGGTATTTTCTCATTCACTTCATATATGATTTAGTTCCTAGATTTCTTTCAGAGGTAAACTGACCAATGTGTAGCTCTACATTGGTGTGTCATGGCAGAAATGGAGTTCAAAAGCCTCCTACGTACTCCTCTTGGTCAATCTTGGCTCCTGTTTCCTTTTGAAATGTCATCAGGAGTATTTGATAAACTTTGTAATTTATGTCACAGCCCAATGTTCCAGGCTTATCTAGTACCTTTCACTAAAGAACTAAAATCAACCTAAACTGACCCTTTATCTCTGTTAATATTGGTTAGGCAATTTGATATCTATAATATTAATCCATGTTGTACATATCAGTATACTGTTCTTTTTATTGCAATTTAACACACATTTAATTTATTACAATTTATTCACTCATTCCACTGTTGACAGATATTTTCAGTTTGGGAATACTATGAATAAAGATGCTATGAATATTCTTAAAAATGATTTTTTGTAGTTATATGTACTTATTTCTCTTGAATATATAACGAAGGGTGGATTTGCTAAATTATGGAGTAAATGTATATTTAGTATTTTGGAGACTGACAAAGCATTTTCTAAGACTGTCTTGCCAGTTTACACTACAACAGTAACATATGCCAGCTTAAATTGCTGTACCTCCTCACTAACACAGGCATTTTTAAACTTTTATTTTTACCATTTTGGTGGGCGTTTAGCATCTCAATGTTTAAATTTGCATTTCTGTGATGACTAATAATTCTGACCAAATGTACATAAAATTTGGCTATTTAGACACTCCCATTGATGAAGTTCCTAGTTAAGGTTTTGACCAGGTTTTGTCATGTACTTTACCTTAAAATAAAATTAACCTATAGTTCTTTACATATTCTAGATATGAGTACTATGTCATATGTGGGAATTGCAGCTGTCTTTCCACTCTGCAATTTGCATTTGTACTCTGTTAAAGATGTCTTTTTGATCAAGTTCTAAAATATTATTTTTTCTTTGATGCTTTTCATGTTCTATTTTTCGAAAGCTTTGTTTTTCTGAAGTGCTTAAAGATATTACACTCATGTTTTCTCTTGAATCCTTATTATTTTACTTTGAACAAGGGATCATAAACTTTCTTGAACAATTTTTTGAATAGTTAGAGGTAGTAGTAAAATTTCTCCTATGCTAATATTTAATGGTTCTAGTATATTTATTGGAAAGACCAACCTCTAGTTTGTTCTAAGTTATAGTGGAGTCTTTGTATAAATTAGGTAACTATATATCTGTGGGTTTGTTTCTAGTACCTCCATATTTCTTTGTAGATTTTTGTAAACACATATATCTATATCACATTATTTTAATTACTATTGTTTTATAGTAAAATAGTATCTTTGGTTGTTTAAGTCTTCCAACTTCATTTAACTTTTTAAAGACTGCTTTGGCTATTTTATATTCCTTACACCTCCAAAATTTTTCTTGGACATTAAACAATGACTGGTATTGAACTGAAAACCTACAAAAGTCTATTAGATCAATTTAGGAAGAATAGAAATGTTATTATGAGTCTCCCCATTTGTGAGCATTTATTTAGTTCTTGACTTTATTTAGAAAAACTTTAATTTTTCTTGCAATTAACTTGCTCAGTTTTGCTTAGATGAGTTCTAGGTATTTTATGCTAACTGATGCAATTTTAACTGATGGTATTTTATATAATTTCCAAGCTATTTATTTGTATATTGAGATAATATGTTTTTAGCTTTGCAATCTAATGTGTATTAACTATTCATATATTAATTATAAATGTTTATGGATCCTTCTGGAATTTTTAAATAATAATAGAGACATTTTGAATACAATGATGGTGTCATTTTTCCTTTTTAATTTTTATACCTCTTAGTTCTCTTTCTTTATTGTATTAGCTAATACCTCTAACATTGAATATCTAAAATGTTGAACAGAATGGTGACCATGGACACATTTACTTATTGACCAAGGCAGGAGAAAAAAAAAGAATTCAATAATTCCTCTCATTAAATATGATGTTAGTTTTAGGCTCTTGTAAATAACTTGGATTAGTTGGAGTTCTTTTCTGTTATTGGTTAGATTACAGGGGTTTTATTGGTTTTATTTTTTTAAATAAGTAAACAAATGTTTAAATTTATCAAAGAACTTTATGCCCTTATTAAGATGATCAGGATTTTTTATCCTTGCTGATCTATAAATGTTAAGCCAACTTTGGATTTTTGAAATAAACCTCATTGGTAATGGTTTTATCATATTTGTATAGTACTATATTTATAGGTTCATGAGAGATATTGACCTATAATATTGTTTTCTTGAAGTTATTTTGTGACTTTGATGTCAGAGTTGTGTTCCATAAAATAAGCTAAAAAGTACTCTTGCACTTTCATTTTTTGTATTGCAGTATGTTTCCCTCTTAGGACCGCCTTTATGGCAACCAAAGATTTTGGACTATCGTGTTTTCATTTGCTTCCATGTACGTTTTAAATTTTTTCTTTAATTTCCTGGTTAACCCATTCATTTTAATAGAATGTTCTTTAACCTCCATGTATTTGTGGTCTTTCCAAATTTTTTCCTGTAGATGACTGCAAGTTTTGTAGCATTGTGGTATAAAAATATGCATGGTATAATCTCAGTGTTTCTTTTAATACTGAATGAGTCCTGATTTGTGACCCAGTATGTGATCTATTCTGGAGAATGTTCCATGTGCACTAAAAAAGAAAGTGTATTCTGCTGCTTTAGGATGAAGTGTTCTGAATATATGTATCTGTTAAGTCCACCTGGTCAAGTGGGTTATTTAAAGCCATTTTTTCCTTGTTGATTTTCTGCTTAGATGATCTGTCCATTGTTATACATGGGATATTAAAGTCCCCTACTATTATTTTATTATTATTAATGAATTTCTTTATGTTTATAATTTATTGATTTTAATATTTTCCTGCTTCCAATTTGGTGACATAAATATTTACAATTGTTAGATCTTCTTGAACGATAGGTCTCTTAATTATGATATTGTGCCCTTCTTCATCTCTTGTTACAGTCTTTAGTTTAAAATCTAGTTTGTCTGATATAAGTATGGCTTCTCTGGCTTTCTTTTGACCTCCATCAGCAAGAAAGATGGTTCCCCACCCCCTCACTTTCAATCTGCATGTGTCTTTAGGTCTAAAATGAGTCTCTTGTAGGCAGCATATAGATGGGTCTTGTTTTTTATCCATTCTGACACCCTGTGTCTTTTAATTGGAGTGTTTAGTCTACTTAGATTCAGATGATTTTTAATAGATGAATTTAGTGCCTTTATATTAACCATAAAGTTCGTGTTTCTGTTGATGTTCTCTGTTCCTTTCTAGTCTTTGTTGCTTTTGGTCTTCTTTTTTTCTTACCTGAGTCCACTTCAATTTTTTTTTTTTTTTTGGCATGGCTGGTTTAGTGGTCATGACCTCCTTTAGTTTCTTTGTCTGTGATCGCATTTTCATGTTTTATGATGTGTAATGTGTGTAATATTGATATTATTTCCCTTTTACTATTTGGAAGAATTCAATGGTGAAGCCATCTGAAAGTAGGAAATCCCTCCTTTCCTTCTTCCGCTTTCCTTTAATTCCTGCCTGCATTTCTGCCTCCTCTCTTTTTAGTAAATTTTTGGAATATAGATTCTTTTACATTAGTAGCTACTGAATTATTCAGGTTTCATAATAATTTTTGGGAGCAGAATTAGTCAATATATGCTACTCTATTATGACCAGGCAGAAAACTATTTCAACTCTTTTTTAAATTAAGGGAATGCTGATAATATGTTTTTGTGTACATATAAGTTACATTGAAAGATATATATATTTTTTAAATGGTTGGTTTAATTCTGGATAAAGTGATACAGTGACTATTTACTTTTGTCTTTATACCCTTATGTACTATCCAATTTCATTTTCAAAAACACACATACATACTTTTCAGTAAGAAAACCAATGAGATTTATTTCTTTTAAAATGCTCTCACAAGAAAAATGGGGCACTTGGGTAGCTCAGGTAAGCATTTAACTCTTCATTTTGGCCCAGGTCATGTTCCAGAATCATAGGATTAAGCCCTGATTTGGACCCCATGCTGGGCATGGAGCCTGCTTAAAATTCTCTCTCTTCCTCTCTCTGCCTCCTCTGCTTGCTCCCTTTCTTTCAAAGTAAATAAACATTTAAAAACATAAAAATGCTTTAACAAGAGAAAAGTAGAAATATGTGCTACTTTTGCTCAGGTACCTGAGTGAGAGTGCTATTTTAATTTAAAAAAACATAGCAGAGGCAATAAAGATGGAGCTTAATATTAATAGAAGTTGAAAATGTTTTCTTACTTTTCATTGCTGTGACAATCAATGTAAGCCTCATGGAAAAAGAAATAGTTTGAATTCTAAGTATCCGCATGGTATGGCTGTGCCAACAAATTCCTATGATACTTATTACTTTAATAATCTGAATCATTATCCTGATCCCTCAATTCATGTATAGAGATGCCAAATTTTGATGTAGAATACATTTTTCTATTTTTTTTTCCATGCATGCTTGGAAGCAGAATTTAACAAACAGATCAATAAGAACTTTCCATGAGAATAAACAGAATAAGAAAACAAAATTCCTTTTCTCTAGTAAGCCAGGAATAGAGATAATACTTTAGTTACTCTCAAGCATGAGTACCTAATGATGAAGTTTTGGGGTGGTGGTGGGGTTTGGAGCTGACAGACGAAAAATAATTTTTGAAGACGTCTTTGTTACAAAAGGTTATTTTATTAAAGCATGGGGACAGGATCTGTGGGCAGAAAGAGCTACAGTGGAGTTGTGAAGAGTGGTTCATACTATGGGGCTGGGATAGGTAAAGTCAAAAAGGAAGTTTCCAAAGAGATTTTCATATGCTAAAGACACAGATTGGTAGAGGCCTAGATATTGTCAAGCTAAGGTTATTTTTCCCTCTTGCAAAACATTAACATTTAAGCCATTAGGGAGTTCCTAGAGAACCATTTTACTCTGCTAGCCTCAAGTATTTGTCAATGAGCTGCAGGTTGTAAGGAAATTTATTTTTACCCGCAATTTACTTTTTGCCTTCCTTCCCCACATCACTGTGGAGGGGAGGGTGATACTAGGGTCTCCAGGAAACTGAATGTATCGGTTTTTGTGATTAGGCTATGGATAAGATTGCCTTTTTGTTGTAATTAACTAAGATATTTATAAACTACTGGAGCCTCAAGTCCTGCATGACTGTGATCTCTTTCAGTTAACCATTTGTTTTCTTTCCTTTCCTTTGTCTCTGGGCAGCCAGGAGTACCTGAGAAATGTCACACATATCCTACCTTGGGATGAAGGGTCTGCTAGCTTGTGATTTGCTATCAGCCTGCCTTAGGCTCCCTCATCACTAACAGAAGTAACTATTTAGTTCTTTAAAATATAAAATATATTTATTAAAACTCCAACTTAACAGGTCTAGAGAGGATTCTAGAATCCATGGTTCTCAAAATCCTGTTTTATAATTCTGATACATAATCACATATGAAAACTGCTGTTATCTCATTTATTATTTCTGCTCACAAGTACCTACAAAAATCGTAAAGAGACATATCTATATATTTGCTGTAAGAAGAGTGTTTGTCCATGTTGGCACTATTGATATTGATATTTAGGGGTGAATAATTATTTGTTGTACAGGACTTCCCTGTGTATGGTAGGTTCTTTAGAAGCATTCCTGGGCTTGGCCAGCCTAAACTCGTAATAAAGCCCTTTGCTTTTGGGGGAAAAAAAAAAAAAGAAGCATTCCTGGCCTCTAATCATTAAATTCCAGTAGCACACTCCAGTCCAGTTCAGTGACAACCAAAAATATTTTCAGCTATTACCAAGTTGCACCCAATGAGAACACTGGTAAAATAATAAACCTCTCTGGATTTTAAAAACAAAAATTAATTAAAAAAAATTAAATGAATAAATAAAACCCAATGCGTTATCTAGGAAATAAAGAGAAAAGCTCTACAATCAGTATATGTATAATCACCAGGTAAAGAAGAAAATACTAAAACTCAGGAACTGAACACTGATTGTACACAAGGTGCATTTGAAATGTAAGACAGATTCCTTGTATGCGGTTCTTTATTTATGATATCAGGTTCCCTTTGTGACCAATATTTGAATTCATCTCCTTGACTGTATACCCTTCAGTTTCTCAAGTTAAACACAAAACTTATTTAGACCCCAAGTACCCCACATACTTAGTACAAGTTCTGCACCATGTGTTGTGACTTTGTTAAATTAACATTTAAATAGACTCCTGGGGTATAAGATGGTGAACCACATATTAACAAAAGATCACAAAGGAACAGAATTGGAGACTTTTGTTTGTTTGTTTCCAGGCATGTGAGAGTGGCCAAACACAGAGGCAGAGAACAACAGGAACTAGAACACATACCTTTATTAAGGGCTGTGGGTGGAGTGCATTGAAGTTCCTGGAATAAGGCCCAATTGGTCAATCCAAACAAAAAAGAGCAGAGTTTTGGAAAGCTTCAGGGCATGCACACAAGGTATACAAAAGAAAGGCTGTGGGATGTAGGGGTGAGTGCTTATTCCAGAGGCAGTGGGGGAGTTTTATTGTAAGTTAGATTTACTTGTGACTCTGTTGGCTGTTATCTAGGGCATATATATATACTCACAGGAGAGGGGAGTATCAGCTCAAAATGGATGCCAGGCCAACAAATGGAGTAGTTTAGCTAAACTTTTAACAACTGGTGACTTCAAAAACTCATCTCAGACCCATGCATGTTTCCCAGTCATTTTGTATATGGACAGGAATCACAAGTTCTCCTCTTTGACAAGATCTGAAGAAACAGTGTAGCAGGTCTTATACAGAACTGCTACTAGGGAAGCTCCTAGAGTGGAAAATCCTTCCACGACTTGGAAGCATAGTTTAGGGAAATTCATAGAACTTGATATATCTATCATTCACAATTCTTATTTGGGTCTTAAAATTGAGTCTAAGTAAATGGTAAATGTATTGATTAATTGATTAAGATGTTAATAACAAGCACAAATGCCTTTTTTTGAAGTGGATATAAACCTTAGAGGACACTTAGGGGCGCCTGGGTGGCTCAGTCAGTCAAATGTCCAACTTTGACTCAAGTCATGATTTCACAGTTTAAGGGTTCAAGCACCACAGTGGGCTCTGTGCTGAGAGTTCAGAGCCTGGAGCCTTCTTCAGATTCTCCTTCTCTCTCTGCCCCTCCCCCACTCGCACTCTCTGTCTCTCTTTCTCAAAAATAAAATAAAATATTAAAAAAAGAAAAAGAAAGAAGACACTTAGAGCCACTCTTTCCTGTGGAGTCCAATATATAGCGGTCACATAAGTTCAATGACACAAGGCACACTCTAGTGAATGATGAGGAAGGTGCAGGGTTCATATGTCCATTTTATTGCTGGATGCTCCTGTGCAGACACTGAAATGGCTAATAGTAAAGGGGAAGGTTTAGTAATATCTCCTTCCAAGGTTAATAATCAGCAAGTTACGTAGAACACTTAGTCTGCCAGGCACTGAAAAATGCTGATGAGACCAGAAGGGTCATCTGCCTCATGCACACTAATCCTGGAAAGATACTATTAATCCTGAAACTGCTTATCGTGTATCATCCAGACAAGCAGCCTAAGCCAACACTGAGTGTTTCACAACTACCGTTACTGATGTAAGCCTTAGAGTGTTCCTGGGGAGAAATGGAAGAAGATTTAACTCATTTCAGTTTATTTCTTACCCCCAAACACACTAGCTATGATGGCCAAGTTTTTGAGATTGGCTTTATTTGAAAATCTCGTATAAAAGTAGCTTTGTGTATACTTTACTGTTATGGAAATTGGCTGCTAGGGCATAAAGGTAATCTGGAGTGATTGTTTCTTAGACTCTGCTAATTGTGAGCTCAGAACAGACTTTGCTTGGTGCTTCAGCAACACGGACTGACACCAATAGCTATTGTTTTGGAACTAGCTCTGCATAAAACCTGTGAGCATGAAAGCACGTAGGGAGAGGGACTGATACCTGCCACACACATAACATAAAGGAAAATGAGTGAAGGACATGGTGACTTTGATTGGGATGTTTTCAGCCGGTCACCTTACAGCACTCACGGTGATTCAGAAGCAATGGTCAGTTGAGGGGTCAAATGAAGTCCGATCATAGCTAGGGACTTCCTTAGTGATTCAGGACACTGGTCAGAGAAAAATTGCCTTAAAGTAGAAAAACTTGTAATGTGGATGCTTGGCTCCATATCATAGTAATTAATCAGCCTGGTGTTTGATACATATAATCTTATATTTTTAAGAGATTGAAGTATACCCCTCATTCAAGAACTATAGGAGAGTAAGGAATTATTAAGCTTGGTACTAATTTATGCAAAACCCTCAGTATGAGTGAAAGAATAATAATGTAATTCCACAGCTAGCAAACAAACAAAAAGAAAAAAACTTACTATGTATGAAAGAATTTTATTTCTGAAACTAGAGAAAGTGGAGGGGAACACATGTCTTACTAACATGCCTCTTGGCCAAGTTGAGAAATGAGGTAGTTGTTTGCAAATTACCTGGAAATGTCAGAAGGAAATAGATTAGTTTCCCAAGCCTGGGACACATCACAGGGCCCTCTCTTAAGTATCAAACACTCTCCCTATGTTTACCCTTCATTAGTCTGTGCCTTAGTGGGTTGGTATATCTGAATTTGAAATATCACATCCAGTACCATTGTTTCTCATATCAGACATTACAAATTGGATTTTGGATAAGAGTAGAATTTATAACGTATGAATAATTTGTTCTATTGATTATGATGATCTGAAACACAAAAACATATTTTTCTCTGAAAGAAGTTGTTGAGATTAAAATGTGCTTTCTTATATAAATTCCAAAGTAGGAGGTGGTTAAAGTCAAACATATGGTTTATGATATAGCCACTATATTGAAATATATTTCAACTATATTGCAAGTACCTTAAAGACATGCATCAAAGTATGGTAGTATGAGAAATGATCTGCCACATAAAGGCATGGATTCTTGTATCACAGAAAATAATGGAAGAACTTGTGCTTTTATAAGGAAAAATGTACAATCTAGACAATTCTCAAAATATAGCAAAATACTTTTGCTAATGTGATGTATCTATAAGAAAGAAATTAACTTTCAACAAACCACAGATGTACCCTGAGATATGTGATCCAGGTTTTCATCATTTGACTGTACACAGGCATGTGCCTATTTATTATCATAATAATATTGTGCAGGGGGCATATGCTTGGGGAAAGTATATTAATGAGTTAACTAGTGGATTTTTTTTGTAAGTTTAAGGAGACCATCACTTCAGTGTGTGTAATGAAAGAGTACTGTTAAGGAGCCAGGGTTAACCGCTTCCAGTGCTGCCGGAGAGAATGATGGAAGATTGCCATTAGTCTTGTTGTTTGACAGAACCTTCTGGAAAGACCCCCAGGTGTCTGTGATACAAACAGTAGCAAATGTCCAGGCCGTTTGGTTAAATAAACACTATTGGGAACTCAGAGATTAGGCCCAGGTGACGTGGTAGTTAGAATGGAAATGTATTGATTGAGAGGTTACTGGTACTGTTTCTGGATTTCCAAGGACAAGGACACTCAGTATTCCTGTGAACAGACCAGATTCATGTGGTCCTTGCAAGTCTTTTAAGGCCATGAGCTTGGAATACCCTTGGCAAGAGACAAAGAGGCTAACGGGGACCCATTCCCACTTAGGCTCCTACAAATGTGCAGACTTCTGAAGTAAAACGTAGAAAATAGCTTATTAGTATATTAAAATGGATTATTAAGGCAGGCTGGAAGATTTTACTTGCATTCTCAGTATTCAATGTATTTTCAATACAGTTTTGACTACAGTCTAAGTGTTTCAATATATATGGAAGATATGATCCCACTCATTTAGTTTTGTTTGATTTATTTTTCACCGTTAACAAAATGAGTGAAATTTTTAATGGTCTATAACTATATATTGGCTTAACTATATCTTTTCTGAAGGCATTCAGAAATTTGAGGAGGTTAATTTGTCTAAACAAATGGTTACAAGGAGGACTCAGGAAAGAGTCAGAAGGTGAGGTGTGGAAACACCTGGATGTTGTGGAGCCAGAGAAAGCAAGGGCAAAGAAAATCAGTTCTTCAGAAAGGAGAGATGAGGGGAAATATTAGAGGGAGTGATCCAACATTCCAGTGAATATATTAGGCTCTTCTAGTTTTACTGGTCATGTTCTTTTAAATGGAGCTGAGGGGACCAACGTATCCATCAAGTTTATTTGTGTTTTGGATACTAATATTGTCCTATATTACATCCTCTCTACCTAACCTTTATTCTAGCCATTGCTGAGGCAAACAGATTCATGCAGATGTAAATTAATAGCACTTAGCATTACCACAATCATTCTTTCTTGCTTTCTTGTCCTGGGCTTTTATAACTCTGTTTCAAAGAA
This sequence comes from Suricata suricatta, assembly GCF_006229205.1. NCBI lineage: Eukaryota > Metazoa > Chordata > Mammalia > Carnivora > Herpestidae > Suricata > Suricata suricatta. The sequence goes on from NC_043703.1 coordinate 97,880,760, forward strand.
ATTTGCATGAACACACTTTGCACTTGTGCATGCTTTCCTAACAGCTCATGGCAGTGAACATCCTAATGGGACAGCCCTTTTATGATGAGATATAAGAGTACTTCCCTTTTTGTTGTTTTTGTGGGCATTTGTGAAACTCCATATATAAATCTCCCCAGAAGGTCCCATTTACATTGAGTACCATTTTCCATAATAGAAAGCTACTCTAGAACTCTTCCTTCTATTGGCTTTCTTTTTCCGCTATTTCATTCTGTGTCAGTATGTATCCCAAAATAAACTACCACACACAAAACCTTGCCTCTGCCTCTGATTAAGCCAGACTAATACAGCTATTCTACTGTGTGCCAAAAAATCATAAGACTGATAAATGCTAAAACAAACAAACAAGCAAAAATCCTGCTTATGTAGAATTTTCAATATGGTGAGAAGGCAGGCAATAAACAAATGAAATACATATATGATACAAAGGTAATACAGAAAAATAAATCAGTGTAAGATACAGAGAATCTTAGTACCAAAGAACATTTTTTAAAAAGCTTTAAGATATAATTCACAAACCATATGATTCACACTTTTAAAGAGCACAGTTCAATCTTTTTGGCAAATTTATGGTGTTATACAACTATTGTCATAAAGTAATTTGGGAATATTTTTATTCCCCTTGAAAGAAAACCTATGCCCATTAGCTGTCACTTTCCCATTGCCTCTCAGCTTCATGACTTTAAGCGATCAGCAGTTTACTTTCTTTTTCTGTTCTAGATACTTCGCTTATTCTGTACATTTCATGTAAATGGGATCAGACAATATGTGATCTTTTGTACTGACTTCTTTCGTTTAGCATAACATTTTTAATATCAGCCACTTTGTTGCACATAGTTTTTTTATTATCAAATAAAATTTCTATGTTTGGATATGTCATATACTTATCAATTCATCAGGAGATAGACATTTTAATGACTCGGGTTTTGGGCTATTATAAATAAAACTGCTAGGAACATCCATGTGTAAGCTTTTGTGTGGATGCACCTCTTTATTTCTCCTAGATATATATGTTAAAGACAAATTGCTCCTGATGGTGTTCAATAGGTAAGGGAGACCTTTGTAAGACTACTACAGAAGGGAAGGGAGATTCAACTCCATTCTACTGAAACGAAAGACAGGAGGATTTTTTAAATGTTGGAGTGAGTTAATGGAGGTCGGTCAAGGTGATCAGGCCTTCTGTGTTTGATAATTGTCTTTTATGAAAGTAAGATTCCTATTGCCCCACAATGACTGGGGCCTAGGAACACCGTCTCCTTAGCTGGTTACATTTCAAAGGGATGGCTCCCAGGTCCTTGAGAAAGATACTGCTGAGTTCTAAACCTGGCAAGAAGCTTGTAGAACTTCCATCTCAAAGGGGCGAAGAAAAAAGTTTTTCAATTACAAGTTTTCTAAAGTAAAGGCTTTAAGAAAAGGGAGGTCAATGGCCTATAGTCAGGAAGAAGCCTTTCTAAAGCTGACAGTAAAGCTTGGTAAAGCTGAGGGGAACTTTAAAGCCGTCTAGGTCAGAAATTTAGGAGTGCCACTGCTGTATCATATGATAATTCTAGGTTTTACTTTTTGAGGAACAGCCGAACTGTTTTAAGTAGCTGCACCATATTATATTCTGACCAAAAGTAAGAACAGAAAAGTAAATAAGAGATACACTTTCTCCACATCTTCACCTATCCTCCACCTAATTTCCTGTCCTATGATGATAATGATGATGAAGCCATCATAAAGTGTGGGTGAAGTGGTATCTTATTTTGATTTTCATTTCCCTAAAGATCAATAATACCTAGTTTTCATATGGTTATTGGCCATTTGTAAATCTTTTTTCAAGAAATCTCGATTCAGATTCTTGTATTTTTCTAATTTGGATTATTTCAAAAATTGCATTCTCCTTTAGGAAACATTTATTTTTTAATTTTTGATTTGTATGTATTCACATATAATTTAATTCTATTAACATATATTATAGAGAACACAGATTGCAAGTGAAAATACTAATAATCAATTCTCTCAGATCTTTATCTCATGTTGTCCCATTTCAATACTGGAAAGGCTAAAATACAATTACAAAGAAATATGCTTTCCATATCAAAATAGAGGTACAGAATTCCAAACTTTAATTACATCAGATGAAATGCAAGCAATTATATTTTACTAAAATGCAAAACTTATTTTTAAAAATGAAAAATGCTTTGTGAAACTATTTGTGGTCTATCTTGGGACACAGGATTTTTTTTTCAACTTTGCCCCAATTCTCTTTAGGTATCACTAGTTGTTAACATATTACATTGGACCTAGAGCCTGGTCCTCCCTAGCCCTTTTGAAATGATGTATGTTGATACAGATGCCTGCAATTTAGTTTTGCATTGGTCACAGCCTCTCATTCAGATCCAATCTCTACTAACACAACTAGGCACACTCCTCACTCTCCCTTCACAGGCTCCTAAGGCCAGAATCCTGACCTCCTGCTTGGTGAGGCTGGCGCAGAGAAAATTGAACATAAAGCAAATGTGTGTTAGATGGAAACACTGAGGGGGGAAAGGGCACATATTTGCAGAATGGTATATAATATTAAAATACAAAGTTTTTTTTTAACTTGGTCTCTTTTACATGTGGGCATTTTTACTATCAACCTTCGAGATCTCAGTAACCCACAGACATCATAAAAAAACAACACACATGGCATAAGTAGTGTTCACATTTTGAATTAACAAAAACGTAAGTGGTTTTTGTTTTTAATGGCTTTTTCCCAACCTCCTATATGGATTTACAATATTCTCTGGTTAAGTGCTGTGAAAAATAAGAACTTAACTTCAGATAAGTTTCCACAGCCTCACTAATTCTATTTTGAACTGTTGGAGAGCAAATCTCCAGGATCTCTTTCCTTCCATCCCAAAAATACTGCGGGGAGATTTATTGAATAATGTCCCAGAAGAGAAATCCCGCTCAGGGAAATTTACAGAGATAAGTAAGCACAAGTAAATGCCTCATAGATGATTTATGAGATAAAATGAAGCTGACTAATGGAATCTTTTACATGGGAGAACTCAAAAAGAAGAGAAGTTATTTGCTGGAAAATACAAGATACAATAATACAGTAACCACTTTTTATGATAACAAATAATCACAAAAATCTACCCCTGGCTGGTGCTTCACATTAAAACAAAAGTAAGAAAAAAGAACAAAAATTGAACTTTTTATGTGACTAGTTAACTGAAGTTTGTTAAGATGTGATATTAAGCAGGCCTAGACCATATAATTTAACCTTTATAAATATCTTTCAAAATTATCAGTTTAAATCATTTCATTATAAAAATGAGAAAAGTGAGGTTTATAAGGCCAAGTAAATTTTCCAAGAAGGAACTTAAGATTAGTGCCCTTCTACACATAAATTCTGCAAATTTTCTCTCTATTTCACACTGTTTCTATATACGTTTTTCCCTATTCCTTTCTACACCACACAGATTTCTATCTCATATTTTTTGTATCAGCTATATGATGGACACTATATTTCATGCAATTCATTCATTGTTTAAAAGTAAATATTTCAAAATAAGCATTTGTATTTTGTCTCCATTTTATAGTCGAAAAATGTCAATTTTAGAGAAGTTATGCAGACTCCTTAAGATCTCAGAGTTACTAAGTAACAGTTCCAACAACATTCTATCAACCAAGGCCATAGCCATTTTAGCAGACAGTTGATTCTCTGACTTTACTTTTACTGAAGAACAAAGAGAAGGATGAGGAAAATACTACTCAGTTCAGACAGCATTGATTGCATTGCTCAAAAATATGTGTATTTATTGGATTATATAGATAGGCAAAACCAAAATCTCAAACCATGATAAAGCAGACCAAATCAAGCCAAAACAAAACCACAAAGAGACACAGAAAGAGGATGGAAGAAGGAGAAACTGAGAGAGGTAGAATGCACTTGAGATGAAAAGAATGATCCCCATTAAGTCTTAAAGTGACTATTAATTATTCATGACTAAGCAGTGCCTTCAGAAGGCTGGAAGAAAACAAGCAAACAAACAAACAAAAACACCAGAAAGTAAAAAGCCAAATAATTCCTTGAGTATAATTGAGTATAATTTGTTCTCTCCAGCTAGAGTTGAGAGATCATGTGACACACAGGACATCTGTTAGAGTTCTCAGAAGAATATCACCTTAGATAAAGAAGTAAATTAACACCAGACTAAAGAGTGCTCTGAACTCACCTTAAACAAGTAGAAAAACAAGTCTAGATCCTTTCTTCATTCCAAATTCTTTCCAAATAACTCAATTGAATACCAAAACAAAGTGCAATACTATTTAAAGGATTATAATATAACACAGAAACCAACAATCTAATGTACAAAATGTGGAGCACATAATCAAAAATTACCAGACAGCCAAAGAAACAAGAAAATATCAATAATCAAGATAAAAATTAACAAATATAAACATATTTAGAAATAAATATTATTTGATAACCTACTTTATACCAACTAATCTTTAGAACAGTGTGAAACAGTGAGAAAAGAGTAAACACATCAATAAATTGCCTCATAACATGGTTAAGTTTAATTCTACTGCAAAAGAATACATTTTTAATAAACATATCAAAGAAGTAAACGTATCCTATGTTCTAGAGCAGCAACAACTAAAACATATGAGAATAGATGACAAACTAAATAATAGGAAACTGAAATAGTGTACAAAACAGGAGAATTTCTAAAAGATTACAATTTCTTGTATTACTAGAAAATAAAGATAGGTACCAAAGGATAAACTACTGGTAGAGATGAACAATAATAATTTATTTCAAGAAAATATTATGAGTCCAGTAGTTCTAAAGATAGTGACAAGATTCAACTAACTTAAAATTCAACAAATTTAAGAGTCCAGTTTCAGTCAATCTTTTTATTCATTCTCCAACTTTCTTGATGAAGTTTTTATCTCTCTGTCTGTCTGCCTATCTATCTATCTATCTATCTATCTATCTATCTATCTATCTAGTTTATAACGATCACACTAAAGCAACTAAAAGACAATCTGACTTGGCTATAGAGAATATTAGAAGAGGATTAAGAATTTTTGGGGGCTTCTGGGTTGCTTAGTTGGTTAAATGTCTGACTTTGGCTCAGTGCATAATCTCACAATTCATGGGTTTGGCCCCACATTGGGCTGTGTGCTGACTGCTAGCTCAAAGCCTGGAGCCTGCTTCATATTCTGTGTCTCCCTCTCTCTCTGACCCTCCCTGCTCACTCTGTCACTCTCTCTCTCTCTCTCTCTGTCTCTCTCTCTCTCTCAAAACCAAATAAAACATTTAAAAAAACTTTCTTCTCTATTTTTCCTTCCAAGGTCAGTAACCCTACAAATTCTTACCGAAAAGTGTACTCTCTGCCCTGTTGCTCTAGGCTTCTACCCTGCACACTGATCTAGAGTATTCTTCTTTTTCAATAGATATTAATAATTTATCTCTTATTATGTTTGCATGCCTCAAGTAGTTTAGGTATGATAACTCAAACTAGAACCCCAGATTATATGATAGCATAATTTACCTTTTTTTCTAATAATATAGATCTTCCTAATATCATCTTCTAGCTGAAAACAAAATAAGTCCTTCAAAATCCTGCTGATACATTGCAGTGCGTGCCACAGTTGAAAGGTTCAACAGCTATATATCCATATACTGAATTACCCACAAAGTGAATCAGATGCAAGATAATTTCTTTTAATGATAACTTATATTCAATTCAAAGCTTCATGTTAATAGATAAAGAAATAATGCTTGGAGCAGTTAAGTAACTCATCATAGACATAGCTAGTCAATGGCTGAGGAAATCCTAGAAGCTTAACCACTGAGCCACCCAGGTGTCCCTATGAAAGTCCTAGAAGGTAAAAGATTCATCTCAATCCAGTGATACTTCCACCACACAAAACATCTACATTGAGAAGGAAATAAATATTAGATTGAGTGCATCACCTTATGTTAAAAATGAAAAGACTGAAAGAAAATTGATGAAAGTTCTAAGATCATGGCCACTGTCTTGGAATAGAGTCAGTTCTCATGATTACCAGCAAGTTGCCACTTCTGTACAAAATTTCTTTGTCTCCTCACAGCTTAAGACTTTAAACACCATCTTAACTACAACACACCAAAGTGTCCATAAAATATAATAATATTAATTGAAAATTAATCTCTCATAGGCATGACTTACCTTAGCATAGTGGCCAAAAATTTTTGAACACCTATTATGTCATGGAGAGTGGTAAATGCAATGCCTGTATTTCATTTAATTATCTCAACAACCCTTTAAGTAGTCTATTTTTCCAACTTACTATGTGAATAAAGGCTTAAGGGGGATGAGAAACTTACACAAGGTCATTGCTCCTCTTTTTAATGGGTTAACAAATAGTAAAGACAGAATTCATACTCAGAACTGACTGGTTTTAGAACCTTAGTTCATAACTTCCATATGGCACAAATAAATTCCCCCTGACCCAGTCATAGAAACTAGCCTTTCTTTTCTTTGTATAACAGCTTGCTTTTTGCTTTAGATTCTCAAGTTGCTCTTATCTAAATTAGGCCTTTGTTTCTGCAATTATTTGTTTTCCTCACCTCATTACATTAATCCTAATGGAAGTTTCTGTTTATCTTAAGAATTTTTCTGATAATCTATTATGCCAATTTCTCAGGATTTTCTCTTATGTATTACACTAAGAAATATCACAAATGTCAAAGCTTAAAGCAGATAATCAAAAATCTGTGACCTTTGAGCCAAATCCAGACTGCTATTTGTTTTAGTAAAGTTTTATTGCAACATAGAGACATGACCATTTATTTATGCCTTATCTCTTACTGATTCCATATTATAACAGTCAAATTTTGTAGTCATAATAGAGACCATGTGGCACACAAAGTCTAAAGCATTTACTATCTGGCCATTTACATAGAAAAGTTAGCTACTGAGTCTAGTCTGCAGTCTTGTAACTAGCCCAACTTTTTTGTTTTTATCAGTGAGGATTAAGTATAGAAACTGAGAATAAACATTTTGGAAACTTGTATTATATTTGACAGATTAATAGCATGTCTTTGAATTTAATAGTAACCAAAAAAAAGACAGGGCTGTTTTTTATACTTTTAAAAAAAGTTTTCTTTTACTGGTAATGTTTATAGCACACTATGGAAATATCAGGTTAAAATGAAGAAAAAGGGAAAAAAAAAACCCTCTGATTTATCACACAGTATAGGAAGCACTACAATTTGTTCCTTGGCTATAAACAGGGTTTTTCCAAAGAAATAAATGTTCTTTTATGTTTTTTTTTCTTGCAGATTTTATATAATTCATTCCCAGTTTAGTTCAGTTTTTGAAAGGCAGATCCTGATAGGAATTTGGCTGATCAGATTAATATAATAGTCATGAGGAAATATGCTTATTATTATCATCTTTAGCTTTTATACGGCTGAAGAAGAAAATATCATTCAAAATGTTTTTATATGCTATTAGTTGTTTGTGAGTGTCTTCTCTGTCTAGCTGTAGCTAGTAAAAAAATTTAAATCTGGTTGTCATTTAATCGGTAGCCTAAGTTACACAGGGTGACATTTAGCTTTAATTATTTCAATTTTCTTCCATCACTCCTTCTACTAAATTGTTCCAGCTGGAATATTGTTGTATTGTACTTTGTGTGAGGGGTGATATTAAGCATTCAAAATAAGAAGTGTTTGTTCTGCTTTATCTCCTATGGGCTTTTCAAAAGTATATGATGTATTAATACATAGTCAAATAAATTCAACTTGCAAATGCTTTCTTTTCAGTAGGATTCTACGAATATTCAACATGGCAGCTTCTCCTACTGAAATTTACAGTCCAGCCTGAGGTGTTTAGTAGGAGGATGTTTCACATTTGCTTCTGAGTGAGATGAGCATAATTCCACAATTTGCAGGAAAGATCAAAGCTAGCATTCATATCTTTTTTTTTTTACTTATTTCATTGTTTATGAAGTGCTTAATATATGATCCCATTTTCTACAGGATCTTAAATCCCATTCCACAGAAAGGGGGCAGAGGCAATGGTTAACTGGTACAGGATCTCGCAAGTAGCAAAAACTTGGAACTTGAATCTATGTTTTCCAAACGCAGTCTCCTGTTTCTCTCTTATTCAAGTTTATTTTGCCATCTCGTTGCCTATGCCTTTGCCATAGAGCTTCTTTGCTTGGCTATGTTTACAGCCTGTTGATTTAAGGAAGCTATATCAAAGCCCCCAGTTATCAGCATGGTAAAAATCCAAAACCCTTTCAAATGTTCACTGTTCTTGAATATTCACTACCTAGAAACTACTACCAAAATGTGCTGAGTGTGTTAGGCTCTAAAGTATAAAGAGCAATCAGAATCCAGATGCATGAGGAAAACCAAACTTCTGAAAATGTTGCAAGTAGTTGGCATCCCTTAGTGCCACCTTCCTGGTTTATCTGCATATAACCCCATAATCCCAGTATAACTGCACTCCCATAAAATGGAACATCCTAAAATTATAGAAAAAAATTTTAGCATTGATGCACAGGTCAACTCTGCAGAAAATGCAGTTGCCCTAGAGAAAACTTTTGATATGGAAAGTAGCTCAGATTTATCCCAATGCCTCCCACAATTAGCTCTTTTACTAAATAGGCCTATTAATCTCAATATTTTCCAGGATAATTGTTTGTGGCTCAGTGATAAATATCAAGGAACCATCTGCCCATAAAATCTCTTTGTATTTCTTTCCTCTTGTTAGTGTATCTTAATGGTAATGCTCTTCAGAAGGCCATGTATTTATAGTAAAGAAGTAGTACCTGCTCCTTATTGAACCTTAGGTGAATATACACACCAAACACATTTTCTAATTTTACCTTTTGTGGGGAACTGTTCCCCCCTGGAAATTAACAAAAAATAAGATTCTGTGTAACCAGAACACTTAAAGTAGCAGCTCTAGTTCACCATGTACCAGAATTGTATCCATAGTGTAGATAGTACAGTTAAAAGAATTGCGTGGCAGAATACTAGAGATGTTCTTAACCAGGAACTTGTTTGTAAATTGTAAATTTTATCATGCCTTAAAGTAATTATAGAAAAAAAGAAAATTCATGTAGGTAGTGAATGACATGTTTTCAAATGTCATTTATGAACAAATGGGAAATTTAACCATTGTGAAATTTTATCAAAATACCCCAGGTAAGGGCGCCTGAGTGGCTCCATTGTTTGTGTCCAACTCTTGATTTTGGCTCAGGTCATAATCTCACAGTTTATGGAATCAAGCCCTATGTTGGGTTCTGCCCTGGCAATGTAGAGTCTGCTTGGGATTCTCTCTCTCCCTCTCTGGCTGCCTTCTCTCCTTTATCCCTGCTTGTGTGCTCTCTCTCTCTCAAAAATAAATAAATAATCATTAAATAAATAACCCCAGCACATTTAGACCCATAAGGTGTTTAATTCCTATAAGAGGAATCATATATTTGCCACCAATTTTTTCAACTTTGAGCTCAAATGTGCTGTCAACATAATTCATACCCTTTTGTGAGGGAATGACTTTCAACCTAGGGTGGAGGGTGGTGTGTATATTGTAATAAATTTTGTAGACATTTGGAGAAGTGTATTAATTTCCATTTCATCGAAAATGTGCAGATACATTGGTTGACTTATTAAAGGTCATTTTTTAAAATCTGTACTTTTTCTCTACTGCTTAGAAATTATTCCACAGATTTATAAAATTGGTGATAACATTGTTTTCACTATTTATTATCTCCATTTCTTCCTTCTTTGTGTGGGTATATACTAAGTAGGAACAGCTGGGCATTATCTTCATAAACTATTTCTTGTCGTGTACTACTAGGCTTCAGAATCATTCATGCATTAATTCATTCATTTATTTTTAAAAACATGAACAATTAAGTCAGAGAGAGTAATCCATTCAAGATCACACAGGTTATAATGAGAGAGCTGCAAATCCATAATTTCTGTTGTTAAACTAAGGTCATTACCCAGTATTTGGCTCTTCTCAAATTTTAGTAGGCAGCAGTAACAACTACAGACCAGTTAAAGCACAGACTCCAGAGCAGCGACAACAGCATAATGGTATAGTAGATTGCTTCAAACTCATACTCCCACAGAAATATCAAAAGAAAAGAAAGAAGAGAAGAGGAGAGAAGAAGAGAAAAAAGAAAGGAATTAAAAAGAAAAACAAAAACAAAAAGAAAAGAAAAAACAGGAAATGTCAGAACCAACTTTGATAGAACACGGAAAACAGTTAAAGGTTTGTGGCAACCAAGGGAATCAAGAAAAAGGCCACTTGCAAACATCAGCAAAGTTTTCTGGTGTTTTAATTTTCCCATGACCTACACCTTCCCTAAAGTCGCGAAAGCTCTCAGTCAGTGGCAGTGCGTTCTCAGCGAGGGACTCTGGTTACAGGCACTAGAGTGAGGAGCACAGGTCTCATTTGGCAGATTGTTGGGCTTTGCCTGTACTACACTGTTTGGGGCTGCCTGAAAGGTTGTGTAAGTGCTCATATCTATTTTGCCTAAAACAAAACTCAACCCAGAAAAGTGACAAGCGTGGCTGGAAAATGCTGCAAGGTGAAGTAACAAAACTGAACATGCCTGGGACAACAGATTATGTTTGAGACACAAAATTGACCATCAAAGCGAAGGAGAAAAATGTTGGATGAGATTACTTGAGAAATTAGGACCTTCAAAAGTACCTGCATATACAGTGTATTTGGAAAACCAATTGCAGCACACAACAGAACCTAAAATATGCAACACAAAAACTTGCAGAATTGTAGGGAAAAATAGATCTCCACTAATAGAGACTGCATATATCACTTCTAATAATTGAATGTCTGTATAAAAGATCAATAAGGAAATACAAGGTTTGACCAACTCTATAAACAAACTAGATATAACAACGTACAGAATGCACCCTAAAACAAGAGGAGGACTCATTCTTCTCAAGTGAACATGAAACATTTTCTGAGATCAATCATATGTCATGCCATACACAAATCTCAATGATTTAAAAAGAACAAAATCATACAAAGTGTCTCCTCTAACAAAAATGGAATGGGACTAGAAATCAAGAACAGAAGGAAAACTGAAAAATTTACAAATATGTGGAAATTAAACTACATTAATCAGTAGGTCAAAGAAGAAATGACATGGGCAATTAGAAGATGGAGACAAATCAAAACGTAAACAGAACATATCAAAACATGGGATGCAGTAAAGACAGTGCTGAAGAGAAATTTGTAGCTGTTAATGTGTAGGTTAAAAAAGATCTCAAATCAATAACTTTTCATCTTTAGGAAAGAGAAAAGATGAACAAACTGAACAAAATACTAGCAGAACAAAAGAAATAATGGTGATTAGAGGAGACATTTTTTAAAAATAGGGAATAGAAAAACAACACCAGAAAGCAATAAAGTCAAATTTGGCTTTTAAAAAGATCAATACAGAAAAAGAGAAAGGAAGAAAGGAAAGAATGGTTGGCAAGTGTTAAATAGTAAGGAGCATGAAAGAGGCTATGGCAAGAAAATGTTTGAGAAAATGTATGTAGTTTATATAACGTAGGACCTATATCCTTCCATTTTACATTCTCAGTGAAATGTCTTAGAAAAGACCACTATGAACATCATTGGAGGAGATATACTATCTTAAATTGCAGAACCTTGGAAATTTAAGACCAAACGAACAATTCATTATTTATCTTTAGTCCATAAAATTACTTGGAGCATTTAAAACATATTTCTTAGCGTAGTTGGATAGGGCATAATATTATCTCTACTGAGTTCCCAGTGCCTTCATTGCAAACTTCTGAAGCCATGTGTTATGGCCTTTAGTAGAGGGTGTGAATTACTTATGACACTAGTAAAATTGAAAGGAAAATTATTTAAATCTTTACAGAACTTTTTTTCAACTACATGTGTAATACAAAATATATGTCCTAACCTGTCCAGGCTCTCTAAAATAATATTTTATTGATATTTGACATTATTTATGTCTTTTAAATGTTTTATTAAAATATTCATGATACTTATTGCATCTGAAATTATTTGTGTATCAACTGTGTGTCTAATGTATGTCCTCTCATTAAATGTAAATCTTATTGAGGATATGGGTCTCTTCTACTTCACCAGCTCCTGAAACTGCATTGATATACCACATAGCAAGAGCTCAAGAAATATTTTAAATGAGTGCTAGAGGAAAATGTTGTTATCCTCATGAAAATACCAAAACTTTTCTTACCACAAACCTATTCACTCACTCATGTTTACTGACTTTTCTTTCTTTCTGTTTTTGTTCTGACTGTCCCAGGCTTTTTAGACATTTTTCATCTGATTTTTGTCACGAAACTTTAACCTATTCTAGACATGATAGATATTCCCAATGACCACTCTTTAGGAGGTACCTGGATGGTTCAGTCAGTTAAGTATCTGCCTGAGTTCAGCTTAGGTCATGATCTCACAGTTTGTGAGTTTGAGCCCTGTGCCTGGCTCTCTGCTGTCAGCATGGCACCCCCTTCAGATCCTCTGTCCTTCTCTCTCTGTCTGCCTCTCTCCAGATTTCTCTCAAAAATAAACAACCATTAAAAAAAAAAGTCTAAACATCTTTTAAAAAAGATAAACATGTATGTGACCATACCATTGCTATACTCAAAATTATACCAATAAATAAAATATTCAAGGTCTCCACACTTTAACGCCATTGTAATTTTCTGAACATGCCAATTTCTTAATGACTCTAGCTCACATGCACCAAAGTTCTCACTTTTTCTGAACTCCAGCCAGAATGATGGCTCTAGCTCAGGAAGTGCTCCTTGAACACCAGGAACTATGTTAAGTATTTCAAAATTCATTATCTCACATAATCTTCATAACAGTCTTATAATTTCGATGCCACTGTTACATTCATTGTTATTTGCACAGGACAGGAAATTTGTCATAGGGTGCAAAGTATCAGAACTGAGATTCTAATTGCTATTGCTCTGACAACAGACTCTGGTCTCCGCCACTATTCCTCATGTGGCTCTTGTTTTCTGCTCATAAAGGTGTTTGCATGTTTGCTCCACAGTTATTTACATAGATTCTCTCTGCTTCCAGGCCCAATTCAAATGCCACTTCTAATTTGATGCTCTGAGTTGTAATTAAAGTCTTGTTTTTCTATGTTTTCATATCTTTTTATACTTCTATATCAACCTTCGCATTTTTTTGCTGTGCTATTGTCAGGCATATGGAAGCCTGCCTTTATGATGTCAAGGCTATTTTTATCCTCATTCATGTTTGGCCTCCACATACATTCATTAAAAATTCCTGAAATGTTTTGCTTAAGAATCTGAATAAGAAATGTAAACAAAAATAAAACTCCCAAACATTTCCATGATATTTTTCTTGGTTTCATTTGTTTAAAAAAAAAAATCAAAGATGCATATAATGACATGTCAGAACTTAAGGAGAATCACAAGAAGGAATTGTTCAAGTCTACTTTTAATATACTTACCCAAATCCCAGGGAGACAAAAAGGCAATTTGCAAGTAAAATCGCTAATAAACCCAAACCCAATTTTGTAATCACTTTTCCTGAGCTAATAAGCTGCAGCTACATGAGGGAACTCTTTCCTGGGAGGCACCAGAGAACACTGGAGCCCCGTCCTCCTGTCACTTCCCCTCCGGATGATCTCTTCCTGCTTAAGTAAGCTAGAGTTAGGGAAAGAGGCTTATCAAAAGAAGGAAGGAAGGAAGGAAAAAAGGAAGGAAGGAAGGAAGAGAGGAAGGAAGGAAGGAATGAAGAAAGGAGGGAAGGAAGGGAGGAGGGAAGGAAAGAAGGGAGGGAGAGAAGGATACTTGGAATATAAAGATCAACATCAGAGAAATGGAGGAAAAATTCACTTATATTTTAAAAGTATTTTTCTTTCTTAAAATATTTATTTTTCAAGTATATTAAATTGCAGTAAAGCATGCAACATGTTATAACATTATGGCTGTTATCAAAATACATAAAACCTGGACTTTACATGTGTGAACAAGCTAGATAAGTATTTTCCAAAATGCATTGCATGGAACATTAATCCCAAGTGATAGTCATTGAAAAAAGGTATCTCAAGAAAAATTCATAAAATGTGGCATATTAAATATACACGTGTCCTTGATGAAGGACATTACATAGTTTAATAATTCCAACAACAAGGCACTTGTTTAATTCAGTTTGACCATAAATTTCTCAATTTAATCTGACCAAGTTATCCATCCCCTTAGAGCTTTTTACATTTGAAAAGCACCGACTATAAAAGGCTGTCTTAGAAACACAGGTTATTGCTGCTTGACCTATGGAGGAAAGCCTGTCACAGAGTATTTTAAGTGAGTTTTTATTCATGTTTGGTAAAAGGCTTCTGTGAGTGTTAAGGTATAATAGGATACCACAAATAAAATTGTTCTAATTTCCACATCTTGATTTTATTTTTCCTATTTAGGATTGGACTACTGGACAATAGACTAAACACAGAAGCTCTTGTTTTAATGTTCAATTAAATTATTTGGACTTCTATTACTTTTAAAGAATGCCACACTGGAGAACAAAAGACTATCTAATGATTTTTAACTGTCACCCACAAAATATTGTATTATCATATTATCATGACTCATATAATTGAGGTAAACATTGTGTGTTAACTAGCTAATTCTTAATTGTGTAATTAATGAGGACATGGGTTGAACCATTGCCCAGGTATTATTTGCACTATTTACTTAGAGAGGGAGAAAGAGGCATAAATATAGGGAGTATGCTTTTGGTATATCTTCGGGTCACTTCTCTACGAGTTTTGACACTGGATAGAAGAATATAATCAGCTATGTGCCAATGTTGCCTTAGAAAAGAAATCCATCTCCATCCTGAAAAATGTGTCTCTATTAGTATAATGTCACCCTTTTCTTAAAGTACAGTAACCGTAACTTTTTCTAGTCTGCCGAAACATTATCAGTATTAAGTTTTGGGCTAAAACTAAAGGCCTATTGGCATTTAATTTTCCGATGTAGTATTTGATACATTTAATGATCCTACATTCCTAAGATAAATTTAATCATGTTATTATGTTGCAATTATTCTGTGGAAATCAAATTAGTAGTATTTCATCAAGTATTTGTACATCTATATCTATAAATAAGACTACTTGTGAGTTTTAGAATTATTTTATACATTAAGCATATACTTGTACAATATACATACAAATGATTTTTCTTTGTTTTGAGATCTGAAAGAATTCCTCAATTTGGATAAGCTGTTAAAAATATCTCCACTTAGATTCACTTTGGGAGATAATAATGTAATATTTTATTAACCTCTTATTTGAATATTGGTGAATTTCATTATTTTTTTGTTTTCTTCAATTAATTTTACTTGCCATGTTTTTTTAAACTTGCTTCACAAAGATTTTCAAAATAAACAGAGTTGTGCAATACTCAAATATAAGTTAACTCTTCTATTTCCTATGTCCATATTAGTATTCTTTATTTTTATCTCCTCTTGTTTTGATTTGACTTTCCAAATGTGTGTATGTTTATTGCCATTTTATAAAGGTCTATATCTAGTATTTTTTAAGACTAGCCTTTTTCCTCATTTCCGGTTCATTCATATTGACCACTTCCTTTATTATAAGTCTTGATTAAGGTCTCTTTGCAGTCTTTTATTCATTTCAAAAAATGAATGCATGGCTTCTTTTTTTTTTACTTATATAATAATACATGAATTTAATGTTATGTATTTGCTAACGATTCTATCCGGAATATATACTATAGACTTTTATATTTATGACTCTCATCTTATTAATTAATAAAGAATTGACAACTTCAGTGTAGATTTCTTCTTTAACCTAAGAATTATGTAAGCTACTATTTCTCAAATTAAAAAGTAACTTTGTCTTACTTATTAAAATATGCATGTATTATCAATATCAATAAACCGTTTTGAATTCATTCTTACATTGACACATCACTCACTATTTCTTTTTATTTTTTATGTTTGTATATACAAATATATATTATATATAGGTCATTAGCATAATATATACATGATGATTATAAAATATAAAGTGACATTAATTTTACCTTTAGGCCTAAAAGCTTTTCCATTTTAGTGGTGAGTTTAGCCCATTTACAATTTTAGGAGATGGAAATTTTTTTTATGAAATTTGAATCATTTCATGTCTTACTTTTTGTTCATTATAACTCATTATTATCTTTTTGTGCTCACTTTTTAAAATGTCCTTAGATATATAGTATTTCTGTATTAGGCATCTTAATAGACTTTTACTTATAAATTTTTGACAAATTATTTTAAGTATTGTTTCCCATTATTTCTGTAAAACATAAAGTATATATTGGTTTGTTCACAGTATAAAATGAAAAATATATTGTACATCTATTTTTCTCAACAACTTACATCATCACAGTTCTGTTTTCTGCAGTCTTTTATGAATAATATGTAGGGGCTCCTGGGTGGCTCAGTCGGTTAAGCCTCCGACTTCGGCTCAGGTCAGATCTCGCGGTTCGTGGGTTCGAGCCCCGTGTCAGGCTCTGTGCTGACAGTTTGCTCAGAGCCTGGAGCCTGCTTCCAGTTCTGTGTCTCCTTCTCTCTCTGCCCCTCCCCGTCTCATGCTGTGTGTCTCTCTCTGTATCAAAATAAATAAAACATTTTAAAAAATTTTAAAAATAATAATATGTAAAAACAGTTAAACTTCATAAGTTAGTATTACCTTAAACAATGTTGTGTTAAAAATTTAACATTTATAAGATTTATATGTAAGATTTATAATATTAATAATTTTATATATATATGCCTGTGTATTTATATGCATGGATATGTTTTCTATACTATTACTTATTAATTTTTTCCTATTCTCATTTTTAAATTGTGTATATGATTATTTTGTAGTCTAAACTAGTAAATTGTGATTAAATAAAATTAATATAGTGTTGTATATGTTTATATTTAAATTGTAACTAAATTATAATTATGACAAGCTTATTATTTTAATATTTTTTTAGTTTTTAAAATAGTTACCTTTGTTTACAAAATCTGAATTTTTCCCATTAAAATATCATAGAGTATTTTACTTGTCCATATGTTTAGTTAATTATTTTAGTTGCTACAAAGTGTATTTCATGTGTGAAATGGATATAGCATATTTAATTTAGTCAAGCCATGTGAGTAGGTATAAAGGGTTTTAGTGCACAATTTAAAAAATAATCTGAAATAGATATTCTTCCATAGTCTTCCTGCACATGTGCAGTTAGTGTTGAGGATAGAGTATAACTAATGGATTGCACTTCTCTATATATACTAAATGGACCTCTGATTGGCTTTGCCCTTTTCTTACACCCATCCACAAGCATAATAACATGAATATCTTTAGGTTCTAGCTAACTCAATAACATGATTCTTTTTAAAACATTTTTATTCTAATGAACTATAAATTAGAAAAGGGCATGATTGTAAGTTAGTTATTTTTAGTGTGAATTTTTAAGCTCTTATCACCATGTTTCAAGCTCCCAGTTCACAAGCCAATTCCAACATGGGTAAACACTATCCTAATTCTAAAAGTACAAATTCTAAAAGCATAAGTATAGAAAACATATCCATGCATCATGCATTTTTTACTTAATGTAAATGGAATTATATAATATTAACCCCTCGACTTGCTTCTTTTGTTCTTATGTTTTGAAATAATTCCGTCTGTGAAATTGTAGTTCATTCACTCTCACTGCTATATAGTATGCCCACTATGTTACTATAGCTCAATATATTTATCTGTTCCATTGTTGATTCACATTTGAGAAGTTTCCCAGGTCAAGGCTGTTGTGAATAGCGTTGCAATGACCATTCAAGTCTATATTTTTTGGTAAATATATGTATACATTTCTGTTAAAAATATATCTAGTAATTAAACTGCTGTATCATAGATATGGGTAGCAGACACTGTCAAACACTTATTCCAAGATGGTTTTGCAAATTTACCATCCATACACTAGATAGAATAAATGTATACTAGAGAAAGCAGAAGAGTGGATCAGCAACCTGCAGGACAGAGTAATGGAAAGCAATCAAGCTGAACAAAAGAAAGAAAAAACATAATTGAAAATAGACTAAGGGAACTCAGCAACACCATCAAGCATAATAACATTCCCATTATAGGGATCCTAGAAGGAGAAGAGAGAGAAAAGGGGACAGAGAATTTATTTGAAGAGATGATAGCTAAAAACTTTCCAAATCTGGGGAAGGAAACAGAAATCCATATCCAGGAGTCACAGAGAGCCACCAACAAAATCAACCTAAGAAGATCCACATCAAGACTTATGACAATTAAAATAGAAAAAAAGTAGTGATGAACAGAGAATATTTAAAGAAGCAAGAAAAAAGCAAATTGTTACATTCAAGAGAAGCCCCATAAAGTATGAGCTAACTTTTCAGCAGAAACTTTGCAGGCCAGAAGGGAGTAACATGATATATTCAAAATGTAAAAAGAAAAACAAACAAACAAAAACCTGTTACCAAGAATACTCCATCCAGCAAGACTATTATTCAAAATAGAAGGAGATATAAAATTTCTCAGACAAACAAATGTTAAAAGAATTTATCGCCATTAAACGAGCCCTACAAAAAAAATATTAAGGGGACTATGTGAGTGGAAAGGAAAGACCATAAATAGAAGTAAGAAAAGTAGGAGGCACAAAAGCAGTAAAATTAAGTATATCCATATAAATCAGGCAAGGGATTTTCAGAATAAAGGGATACAAAGTATGACACCATATACCTAAAAGGGAGGGTGGTGGTGGTGGAGAAAGATGAATAAAACTTATGTGTTTTTAGAATGAGCTCAAACTTATGTAACCATCATCTTTGTATAAACTGCTATATGCAGAAGGTTTTATGTATAAACCTAATGGTAACCACAAATCAAAAACGAGTAATAGATATGCAAAAATTAAAGAGGAAGGAATCCAAGTATTAACTAAAGAAAGCCAGCTAAACATGAGAGAAGAGAACAAGTGAAGGAACAGAGAACTATAGAAACAACTATAAAATAAGTTACAAAATGGGAATAAGCACATACCTATTAATAATTACTTTCAATATAAATGGAATGAACATTCTAATCATAGGGTGATGGAATGGATAAAAAAGCAAGACCCATCTATATCTTGCTTCCATAAGTGACTCACTTAAGACCTAAAGACACCGCAAATTGAAAGTGAAAGGACCGGAAGGTATTTATCAGGCAAATGAAAGTGATAAGAACCCAAGGTAGGAATACTTATATTGGGACAAAACAGACTTTAAAACAAAGATGGTAATCGTCGACAGAGAAAGACAATATAGACTCATAAAGGAAACAATCCAACAAGAAGATATAACAATTATAAATATGCACCCAAGGTCAAGATCAAAGCACCTGAATACATAAAGCAGCTAATAAGAAATATAAAGGAAGTAATTGTTAATAATGTAATAATATTGGAGGCCTTTAACACATCACTTTAAAAAATTACGATTCAATCAATTTCTCCACATCTTTATCAGCATTTCTTATCAGTTATCTTTTTGATAATAGTCTTCTTAACAGATGTGAGGTAATATCTAATTTTGGTTTTAATTTGCTGTTTCCTGAATATTAATGATGTTGGATCATTTGTATGACTCCTTTGGAAAGAATTAGATTAGATTATTTTTGATATGAATTTTAGCAATTATTTTATATTTTGAATATTTCCCCTTTATCTCATATATGACTTGCAAATATTTTCTCTCATCCAT
The DNA here is from genome assembly GCF_006229205.1 of Suricata suricatta. NCBI lineage: Eukaryota > Metazoa > Chordata > Mammalia > Carnivora > Herpestidae > Suricata > Suricata suricatta. The sequence goes on from NC_043703.1 coordinate 97,900,604, forward strand.
AGGTTACCTTTTCATGTCATTATTCGACTTTGCTGTTTCTGTCTTTCTGTTAACCCTGGAGTTGTTTTTTTCTTCTTTTTTCTAGTTCCTTGAGGTACAAAATTAGGTTGTTTGAAAATTTTTTTCCTTCTTTTTAATGTTTATTTATTTTTAAGAGAAAGAGACAGAGTGTGAGCAGGGGAGGGGGCCAAGAGAGAGAAAGTGAAAGAGAGAGACACAGAATCAGAAGCAAGATCCAGGCTCTGACTTGTCAGCAGAGAGCTCAACGCAGGGCTCAAACGTACAAGCAGTGAGATAATGACCTGAGCTGAAGTCAGAGGCTTAACTGACTGAAGCACCTAGGTGACTCAAGATTTTTTTTTTTAATATAGGCATTTATCACTATCAACTTTCCTCTTCCAACTGCTTTTACTGCATTCTGTACATTTAGTACATTGTGTTTCCATTTGTATTTGTTTCAAGATAGTTTTTTATTTCTCTTTCAAAATTTTCTTTGATCCATTGGTTGTTCAGGAGTGTATTGCTTAATTCCCATATATTTTTGAATTTTTCAGTCTTCCTCCTATTATTGATATCTAGTTGCTCAGAAAAGATACTTGGTATGAATTCAGTCTTCTAAAACTTGCTAAGGCTTGTTTATGACCTCATATATGATATGTTCAGAAGAATGTTCTGTGTGTATCTGAAAGGAATATGGATTCTCTTGCTGTTCAAATATGTTCTAGATATGCTTTTTGAAACCATTTGTTCTAAAGCATATTTTATGTCCAATGCTATTGATAATATTTTTGTTTGATCTATCCATTGTCGAAAGTGGAGTATGTAGTTCCTGCTGTTATTATATTGTCTATTTCTTCCTTCAGATCTATTAGTATTTGCTGTATATTTAGGTGCTCCAATGCTAGGTGCATATATATTTATAATTTTATTTGACATAAGACCCCCCAAATTTTTCATTAGTTTTTCAGTCATGGTATTTTAAAAGACAATGATTTTTGCAATGTAATGATGCCATTTTTTAAAAATATGGAGATTAAGAAACCTCTTGACCTATAATTCATCTTCTCTGACATCGTTTGAGTGCATCTTCTCTCAATCCTAAATGTCACTGCCTTAGTTCATGCTCTAATAATATCCTTCCTGAATTATCAACAATGACCATAATATCAAATTTCCAGGCATTCTATTTATTTGTTTATATCTCTTTCTAATCCAGCTATATAGTTCCTTTGTTTATTTATTTCCTTTCTCATTGGCTTTGGGATAAAATAGAAATTCCTTAGAGCAGAGAGATTTCAGATCTAACTTATCTACATCTCCACTTGTGTGTGTGTGTGTGTTACCCTCCTCCCATTCTATACTTCAGCATGACAGACTGTTTTCAATGTGTCAAAGATACCATGCATTTTCATATTACATACGACTTTAAGTTGAAAAAGTTCTGGGATTTACCCCCTCCACACACACACACACACACACACACACACACACACACACACACACATATACTTTTTTCTTCATCTAAATAATTGCTTTTTGTCCCCCAAGACTAGTTTTGCCATATCATTTACAATCTAAACCTGGTAAGTTTAAGGTCAACAATTAAGCCAAGACAAAAGGCATAATCTAGGACTTTCCCAAGAATACCAGCTGTATGGTGCCAATGTTTCTACAAAGACTTTCATCTTCTTTATGTTTATCCTTAATATAGTATCTTTTCCTTTGTCTTGTTTTGTGTAATTTGTTGTTCATATCCTCTAGCAAACTTCAATTGGAGTAAAATCTTAAAGTTCTTTTTTTAAGTTTATTGACTTATTTATTTTGAGAGAGAGAGAGAGAGAGAGAGAGAGAGAGAGAGAGAGAGAGGACAAGTAGGGGAAGGGCAGAGAGAAGGAGAGACAGAATCCCATTGCAGAACCTGATGCATGGTTTGAAGTCAGGAACCATGAGATCATGACCTGAGCTGAGATCAAGTCAGACAGTTAACAGAGCCACCCAAGCACCCTTGGAGTAAACGTTTTTGTGTGTACTGTTTAAGCCAGGTATTAACACATAATGAGTATTTGTCACATTTTTAATATTACTGTCTCTACAAAATTTCTGGCATACCCTACCTTTATATAAACTTCAATCTTATTTTTTTATTATGTTGACTGATGCTACTTCTGTTCTACTTACCTGTCTATATCTTAGTTTATTAATCTTAAGCTCAATTACAAATGAATTTACAACACAGAAAGACTACCAAGTTCTATAGAGCTATTTTTAAGAAGCATAATATCTTGAATTTGAAGTAGAGATATCTGAATTGGAAACTCTTTTCCAGAAGCCATTCCTAATATATCTCAATGGAATCTGGAACTGCCCTTGCTAGTCTAAAGTATAAATTTTTTTTCTATAAACACTATCATTGAACATATTTGAACATGATTTCAGGTTTCAAATTCTTTAGTGATCAAAATGAAAAATAAGCAAAGGTTGCAAATCCTCTCTAATGAAGGAGTTTTGAAGTTCAGTGGGTAATTCTATTATTTTAAGAAGTGTGCCTAAGGAAAATTAGGAAAGGTGCTTACCACTAAACTGAGAAAATGTATATTTCTTATCATTCATGACTATATCTTCATTGTATAATTAAGAAATGATTGATAGTGTCTTTCTTGTTCTCAATCAGTAAATTGCATTTAGGGTGTATAAAGTACTTCATGGATCTAAATATCATATTTTCTTTTTAACCTCTTATTTAACAAGATTTAGTAGAAATGTTCTAGTAAGTTCAACTCTGTGTGTCAGCTTCTCAGATTTCTGAACACATTTATTCTTATTTTATATAGTTGCATCACTTTGAATTTGATGTCATTTGCTAACAGTACAGGAAAAAAGGGCATATAGACTTGAAAAACATTTAAAAATCCACCAATCCCTTATAAAGAGTAGGAATAAAGCAGGTAGAGCACAGTTATAAATTAATCCCAAACTTGGTAAAATTCTAAAAGCTTTATCTTCAAGTGCAGCAGTTAACATGTGAGGAATGGATTTGATCTCAGTTACTATTTACTTGGCAAATAACCTAGCAGTTTAATACATTACATCATTAATTACCTGAATTTATAGTTATATATGAAGGTAGAGATGGTGAATTTTATACATATGAACTTAGAAGAGATAACACAGGCTGGAAGAACCCTTGTTGGTAGAATAAGATTTCCCTAATTTGAAAAGAAAAAAATATCTCAAGTCAAATAATGTGGATTTACTCATCTACAAGGAAAATAACTTATGCTTAAGACCTAATAAATCTTTTCTCTAATCTTCTGAAACCAAATAATACAAATCCTTATTTCAAGTTTGTTATATTTATAATGGCAATAACCATTCAAATAAAGATAAAGTATTACATTTTAAGCCATTAAATCTCAAAACCTATAAGAAGAAAGACAATTAGAACAACAAATTTCTGGTTTTCTCATATTTCCTTTTATTACAATCATATCTCTTTCACATTGGGCAATTCCAGGGTATTTGGGGTGAGGAGATGGAAGAGAACTATCAGGCAGGAAACTTACCTATTCTGTGTCTGAAATTTCCCAACTCAAAATCTTTGAACTTCAGCTCCTCAGCTATAATATGAATTGCATGGTTCTGACATTTGTACTGGTTTAGGTATTCTGTGATTACAGGGCATTATTACAGTTTGCTTGGGCTATATCCCATTAGTTTCAAAGTTTCTACATCACCAACACATTATTTGTTTGCCTGATGTATTCTCCTAGGTTAATATCTTTCTGGAGTACAGGCTTAAAGATTCTTAGAGAATCTTTTTTATTTTTAAATGATGTGGATACAGGAAGTCCAAGGATGTGTAATAGAAGTCACTCTGAAAAAAATGGGTTTAGCATATACAATTTCCTGAACATACTGATAACTTAAGCTAGATAGCACTCTGAACACAAGAAATCAAATTGCTTCTGTTGAGTGGTTCATTACATCAGTGGACCAAATGGCAATAATCAAAACACAAGGATTTCTTTTATTTATAATTCAGATAAGATCTTATGCAATATTATCATTAATAAATACTTATAGCACATTAGTTGTGTTACCAACCTAATTTATCTATAACCTTGGTGTATGAAAGTCTGTATTATAGCAATGATTATTAGATATAGAGTCGTTCTAAAAGGATTAGAATAACACTGTTTACTTGGGAATTATCTCATCAATTTCTATAGTATCTTTGCAGGTTAGGAAGGAAAATTTTAACAAAATTGTTTGGAAAATTGCCATGTATACTCATGCGTGGGAAAATACACCTGGAGAAATAAATGATTTCCAAAAAATCTTAAAGAAACTGAATAGTAATAACATGTATATTGAGTGTGTTCTGTTTGTCAGACTTACATTTAAGCCATTCACACACAGTATTTTACTTAATAATGAAGACAGCTCTCATGTTAGATACTATTATGTCATTATAAAGGCAAAAAAATTAAGCCACAGAATATTTACATAACTTGTGAATCTTAGGCTGCACTGCAGAGAGGACTTCATCTTAGTGTTTAGTTTACCAAATGTTTTGTCCTTCTAATGATAAAAGTATTATTATTTATCACTGTACAAAATATTATAATGCAATATTATTTTTTAACTTTCTCAACTTCATTGTAATATTTTCCTTGTTCTTCCATCTGTATTTCTTCTCTTAATCTCCACACATCTTCCACCAGCATCAAAGGCCTATATGTTTTTATATCTTAACATGTGTCTGACTTGTAAGTATAGCAATTTTCTTACAAGACATAACACCCTAGATTTCCAAGTAGCAGAAGAATTCTAAAATCTAAGTATTATAATTAGAGGGAACAAACAAAGCAATGACCAGGAATAGAAATTAAATATTAGCTAAATAACAGTCATCTAAACCTAGATAAAATAGATAATGATACTCGTTCCTGATGATCTTTCTCCAAATTTACCCCCTACCTTAAATATTTTTCATATTACTATATGTTAATATATATGTTTATAATTATAAATTAAGATAAAAGGAGGCCAAGAAAAAAGTAATGTGCAGTTCTCTTTGACTGTTTATCAAGTGGCCATCCATACTCTTAATAAGACAACAAATAGGTAGGACCAATGTCTACAATACAAGTCACACTATGGCTATCACTGGACTACTAGTAAGTAGGAGTTTGATTAAAGAATAAATTATTCATGCTAAGTATCACTTTAATTCTCAAGTAGATTGATAAGTGTGTGACACATTTTGTTGATAGTATATAAGAGTATATATATGTTACACATATACTCTTGCATATATCAGATACTACAGTTAGAAAAATATATGTATAGAAATGAATAATTCATTAAAGCCTGAGGCCAGACTATCATTTTATAAGTAACCATGGAGAAGCAAAAATTTCCAGGTATCTGTAGATATTTTAGATTAAAAATCTAAGCATTTCTTTCTAAGACACTTGGAAGAATTGGAATGATTTGAATAAAGGGATTTCTTCTTCCCTAATTTACACTCATGAATTGAGGACAATCCAATCCATGATGATCTCTCTCTTCACATCAGCTATCTGTGACTAGAATATGTGACTTGAAATTCTTAGAACTGGTCTGGGACCAATGCTCTTCAATGGAAAGAGGCTTTATGATTTTCCTCTGCCTATGACTAGAATATGTGACTTGAAATTCTTAGAACTGGTCTGGGACCAACGCTCTTCAATGGAAAGAGGCTTTATGATTTTCCTCTGCCTATGACACTAAGCTCTCTAATACCTCACTCTGTCGTCCTGGTCACAATATATTAAACTCAAATCTTCAACTGACACAAATATATTTATAGTCCTGATATAAAGAAGTTCAGCAGACTATGGAGTGTTTTGTGTAAAGACTTCTCAGAACATTTTATGTTAAATGGTGACTAAAGTAGATCTTCACTCATGGAGGAATTAAAAATAAAGTAGTGTAAGGGTAGAAAGAATGTATCTATAGAAATGTCAAGGATGATACCAGAAAAATAAAAATTAAATAGCCAATACTATATAAAGAGAGGTAGAAACAAAGAAAAGGTAGGCCATGAGTGGTCTTCACTGGAAAAGAAAGAAGCAGTAGCCTTCTTTTGAGTGGACACTAAGAACATTGACTTGAGAGCTGCCAGTACATCTTGATGAGTGATGAAGTGCTTTGCTGCCAAGAACTCTTTACATAAAGTTGCTGAGGCAATCTTTTTGAATTCATTTTCAATACATTTTTACCATTCAACATAACTTGAATATGATTCTGATCCTAGTAACTTAAAAGCAGTGAACTAATACCATTATTCATAGGACAGATAACTTTCATATTTAGAAGAAACAATAGAAGCATGTTCTTTTTCCAATTCCATATTGAAAAGAAATTCTTTATGCAACTTCTTAAAATGGTGTTCATTCAGTTTCTTTACTCACCCTACAAAGAAAAATGTATCTGTTCTCAATGTGAAAATTGCAGACAAGTTCGAAACTAAAAAATTCTCCCCTGTATTAAGTCAATATGTGCCTCAGGCACATTTCATTAATTGATGTAAATTCTCATAGAGTAATAAAATCAACACTCATTTGTCTTCCAACTGACAATATTTTTTAAATGTTATCAATGCCTGTATGAGTCTTCCGGTTTTTTGTCGTAGTTGTTTTTAATTTCATGGTAAAATGCCTTTGGCAATGCTTAACTTTCAACCATGACCATTATTTCATGAAGATAGTATTGTTCTCTTGATAGGTGTAATGTAATTGAACACAAGACATGGAAGGGCTAAAAATACAGTAGCACAATAATATTACCACTTTTAGACACTGTTTTACATTTATCTGATTATGATGAAATATAGATGATCTTTTGAGTAACTTCAGCATAAGCTTGGCTAACTTTAGACTTTAAAATGATTGTGGATAAATTTTGTATCATTGGATTTAGTTTACTTTTCTGCTTGTTAAATTCATTTTGAATGATAATACCCATTTGCTCCTTAATCTGGTGACAGACATAGCTTTTTTTTTTAAATTTTATATTTCTACATAAGTCTTCATGTGCCTTGTAGCTGTAATTACATTATAAACTTCTTTGAATGCAGTCATCTCTTATAATTCTTTATCTTACTCCATGGCGCCTAATACAGAGCTTTGTATTTGGCATGCATTTAAAATCTCTTTATCAATTAATCAATAACACTGAATATACCACTTGCTTTCCTAATTTTTTTAAATTTATTTTTTTAACAGTTTTGAGAGACAGAGACAGAATGCAAGCTGGGGAGGGGCAAAGAAGGAGGGAGACACAGAATCCAAAGCAGGGTCCAGGCTCTGAGCTTTCAGCACAGAACCCAATGCAGGGTTTGAATCCATGAACCATGAGATCATGACCTAAGTTGAAGTCAGCCACTTAACCAACTGAGTCAGTCAGGTGCCCCTCCTATATTTTAAATATAGTTTGATATTTTAGAAAAAATCAGATGAAGCTTTATTTTATCATCCATTTTTCATTTTACCAAAGAGAAGCCTAATCATGGTGGATTTAGATACTAGTTTACATGTTAATAATAACATATCAAGTTGGTTGAAATGCATATTGAATTGGAAGATGAACAGTTTTCATGTAGTCTCTAATTGATTTTGAGCCTTATTATAAATCAATTTCCTGATTAGGCAAAATAACAAGTTTCTGACCAAAACTATCTCTACAGTGCCAAGGATACCTCTGTCTGTTTAATTGTTACCTCTTGCCTCATTGCTCCAGCCATCTGATCAGCATTAAGATGTCAATAAATGCCAGAGTTCATTGTTTCCATTTCCAAAGCCTAAAGGACACCACATTCATCTTGTGTTAAATTAGTATTTGTCTGATCACTAAGAATATATCATTTGACATTCAAATTATTTAATATCCATGGTAATGGGGAGAATATAGACTTGACATTGCAGGGGGTTTTTTCTGATTAAAATAAACAAAACTAAGTTACTATTTAAATAGTTTTTATTATTTACAAATTTCATTACAGTCTATTGAAAACATTATTGTTAAATTATCCAGTAATGGCTTCCATAATAATTTGTACTGACACACAAACTTTACTCAACTGTGTTAAGGCTTTGCTCAGTCTAAACCTATAATTCTTTGTAACTTGACCTTTGTCACTCAGAGACAGTCCTGGGAACTTCTCACAAAATTAGAGCTTTAAAGTATAGGGCAGAAAGATTGTTGGTATGATTTTACTTTATGTAAAAGGACTGGGTTTACAGAGGTACATAACCCTAAGTATACCATTCTATTTAACATAGGACTTGGTCAAAATCCTATCATTTCTTCAGCTATAATCTTTTAAAAGGAAGAAAAGTAAAATTTGCAATATAATAAAGCCTTTTAAAAATACAGTGTTTATGGTATACAGTGTCAGTTATACCATAACTGACAGAAAGTCAGTTTTTCAGAAATTAAAGAATAAAACTATTATATGATCCAGAAGTTTTACTCTTTGAGTATATATGTATATCCAAGGGAAATGAAATTAGTATCTCAAGGAGATATCCATACTCTTATGTTCTTTCCAGCTTATTCACAATTACTAACATATGAAAATAACCTAAATGTCCTTCAACAAATGAATGAATAAAGAAAATGCGGTAAAGGGGCCATTGGGAGGCCCAATTGGTTAGGCATCCAACATCAGCTCAGGTCATGATCTCATAGCTCATGAGTCGAGACCTCTGTTAGGCTGTGCTGACAGCTCAGAGCCTAGAGCCTGCTTTGGATTCTGTGGCTCCCTCTCTCTCTGCCCCTCCTCAGCTTGCTCTTTGTTTCTCTCTCTTTCAAAAATAATAAACACAAAATTCTTTTTAAAATGTGGCATGTATACAGTGGGATATTATTTAGTCATTAAAAAAGAAAGAAATTTTACCATCTGTAACTACATAGATGGATTTGGAAAGTACTATGCTAAGTGAAAAATAAATACTGTGGCATTATATTATCATTTGTACATGAAATCGGAGGGGAAAAAAGACTGATTTCATAGAAATAGAAACAATATAATGGTCGTTGCCAGGAGGTGGGGGAAGAAGGAAATAGGGAGAAGTAAGTCAAAGGGTACAAACTTTCAGTTATCAGATAAATGAATTCTAAGGATCTAATAAACAGTCTAATTAACTATAATTAATAATGTTGTATGGGCTTGAAATATGCTGAGAGCAGATCTTTAGCATTTAAAAAAATCAGAGTTAACTATATGAAATGATGGATGTGTTAATTATCTTAATTTTGGCAATCATTTCACTATGTATATGTATATCAAACATCATGTTATACATTTAAATATATATAATTATATTTGTCAATTATTCTTCAATGCAGCTGGAAAAATAAAATAAATGTTAAGTAAAATATTTTAAGTAAATAACATAAAACATGATATTAAGGAAACCTTGATGTGTAACACATTGTGGGTGTCATACAGTTTTTATCAAGTAAGTGTATTAAGAGCTGGATTGGTCACATTATATCTTTAGAATTTTTTTATTATTGTGTAAGACATAACAGGTGATCTACCCCTTGCCTAATTTTTCACTTTACCATTTAGATTGTTAAGTACGAGCACACTGTATGTTGTGTACTGAGTTACACAACGTACCCCTGGGACTTTAACATTTCTCATGACTGAAATTTTATACTCCTTGAACAGAAACTCCTCATTTCCCTCTTTCCCCAGACTATCAACAACCGTTCTACTTCCACTTGAGTGAGTTTAACTGTTAAAGATATCTCAGGTAAGTGGAACCATGCAGTTTTTTTCTTTCTTTTACCCTTTCATTTCATTTAACATAATGTCCTCAAGATTGATCCATGCGGTAGCTTAGGGCAGGATTTTCTTTTTGGTTTTAATGGCAGAATAATATTACATTGTATGTGTAAATCACGTTCTCTTTATGCATTCGTCTGTCAATGTTCATTTAGGTTGTTTCAATGATTGTGGAAGTGGAAATATCTCTTCAATTCTTTTGAATAAATACTCAAAAGTGGGGTGGATGGACACTAAGAATTCTTTCTGATGTGTTAGGGTAGGATGATAAGAATTTAAGGAAAATAATCTCCTTTTCATAATTTGTATATACACACACACACACACACATGTTTATATATATGTTAATGTGGCAGAATCATCAATAATCTAAAAGTAGGCAAAAACAAAAGAAGTCTGCAATATAAAATATTGTGATACATAATGAAAAGCACCATTTGGGCAGAGAAATGTTTAGGTACAAGGTAATTTCCTAGAAACTGTATCAAGAAGCATTGATCAAATGTCTACTGGGTCATGCAGCGGTGCATGGCACCTTTTGCATACAAGAGCAATTTTTTTGTTTCTATAAGCAAGATTATTATCCTTTAAGTCTTTTCCAGGAACAGAGAAAAAGAACAGAGACTCAGCAAAAGGGCACTGAAATTTATTGAAATTCCCTGGCATCAGAAATAGTCTTCAGAATAAAAGGCTGTCATAAATAATAGGGTCTGATAGTTTTTTATTTTACTAGAAAAAAACGCACTGATTTAAACAAAAAATTATAATTTTTAAAATAAAGATTATTTATTTATTGGGTGCCTGGGTGACTTAGTCAGTTGAGCATCTGACTCTTGATTTGGGGTCAGGTCTATGTTGATAGGGCAGAGCCTGCTTGGGACACTTTCACTCCCTCTCTCTCTGCTCCTACCCCTGTTTGTGCATGCACTCTCTCTCTCTCCCTCTCTTTCTCTCTCTCTAAAAATAAATAAATAAACATTTAAAAGTCTTCCCCTCCCCTACTCAAACACATGCACACTCACTCTCTCTGAAAAGAAATAAATTTTTAAATGTTTATTTCTTTTGAGAGAGAGAAAGGCAGAGAGAGAACGAGAGCGAGAGCAAGAGAGAGAGAGAGAGAGAGAGAGAGAGAGAGAGAGAGAATCCCAAGCAGGCCTTGTGCTGTTAGCGTGGAGCTTGACTCAGGGCTCCATCCTCCTCACAAACCATGAGATCATGACCTGAGCCAAAATCAAGAGTTGGAAGCTTAACCAACTGAGCCATTAAGGTGCCTGTAATTATTTTCTTGAGACTAAAATTGAAACACATATCTGTTTGTTGTTTGAAGCTACAAGTTGAAACTAGAAACATAAATTACATATTTTCATATCTGCAGAACGGCCTTAAATAGAGTAGTTGAGAAGAACTGTTTCAGATACTATGCAAAATAGTTTACAAGTAAATCTTTCAATATATATTCAAGAGTATTAGATTCTCCTTTAATAAAACATCATAAAATAATATAATGTGTCCAAGACAAAGAGCTAGGAAGTGGAAGAACTAATACTGAACTTTCATATGACTGGTCATAAGTCCTCTATACATATCAGGTTATTGTGTTAAAAATATAAGCTACTTTTTTAAAAAAAATAAGCTACTCTTAGGAAGTCTTTATAATCAGGAATTTGCAATAAATCAAGAAATACTGTGTCCAAAGGTGTTTCACAGTACTAACAGAAACTTAAGAGATATGGTCACCATCTTACTTCTGCCTCTTAGATTTCACAGGATGCTTCTGTCTGGGTGTATAAGTCTAGAAACTGGATATTTTGCTTCTAGACTCTACTGCAGAAGAAAGATATCCCAATGTTGCTAACAACCAACCCACCAAATTCATCATATTTTCTCAAAAGGCACGTACAATAGCAAAAAGTATATAGAATGAGACCAACAGTAACTTTTATCATTATAATGTAATAACACATAAAATACAAAAAAATGAAGAGATAGAATTATACAAACATGGAAATATTTTACAGTATATGATGAACTGAGAAAAACTTGGAAAATACCATTGATGAAACAAAACTTAATTTGGAAAAAAATGATATATGTATATGTAGTAGAAGTGTCAAACTTTCAAATACTAGAATGCTAACACTGATATCTCTGTTGAATGAGGAATGATATAAATATCTTTAATTATTAGATCATGTATTACAAAATACAAAAGCCAACATAATATGTTTAATAAACATACCTTTTGTAGAGCCATCTTCAACAAGTGAACAATTTGGCACACTAGGCCCTGTGATGCTATAGAGTAAGAATCATTTTGATTCTTTTTTTTTTTCACTTCTTTGTGAGAAAATATTTAATTATTTTTTAAATTAAGAAGGATTTAGAAGAACTATCAAATACCTAGGAGTAAACCTAACCAAGGATGTAAAAGACCTATACGATGAAAACTATAGAAAACTTATGAAAGAGATTGAAGAAGACACCAAGAAATGGAAAAATATTCCCTGTTAATGGATCAGAAGAATAAACATTGTGAAAATGTCATTACTACCCAAAGCAATCTACACATTCAATGCAATCCCCATCAAAATTGCACCAACATTCTTCTCAAAGCTAGAACAAACTATCCTCAAATTCGTATGGAACCACAAAAAACCCAGAATAGCCAAAGTTATATTGAAGAAGAAAACCAAAAGAGGAGGCATCACAATCCCAGACTTTAACCTCTACTACAAAGCTACCATACTTGTCATCATCAAGACGGTATGGTAATAGCACAAAAACAGACATGTAGACCAATGGAATAGAATAGAGAACCCAGAACTGGGCCCACAAAAGTACAGCCAATTAATTTTTAACAAAGTAGGAAAGAGTATCCAATGGAAAAAAGACTGCCTCTTTAGCAGGTGGTGCTGGGAGAACTGGACAGCAACATGCAGAAGAATGAAACTAGACCACTTTCGTACACCATACACAAAAATTAACTCAAAATGGCTGAAGGACCTGAATGT
>NC_043703.1:97913555-97933415 GCF_006229205.1 Suricata suricatta
AAGTTTATTTTGGGAGTGTTTGCTGTATCATTGGATTTAATGAAATGTTTAGAGGTGCAGTAGGCATGACTGAGTATATAATGAAAGAAAATGCAAAATGCTTATTGATTTATGATGTGGTTTCATCTTAGCTTGGGCAAAGCATGCAGTATTTAATACATAGTAGCAAAATATTTACTGTTGAAGCTTGAAAAGATGTGAGTTCTTTGTGTGCAATCTTTCATTTATGCATGTGAGAGGGTTGTCTTTTTTTTAATGTTTTTACATTGTAGTACTTGTTTTGCTTGTTGGTGGTGTTTGCTTATTTAATACATTCCGTCAAGGACAGAAATTACATGCTGTTTTTTTGTGTTTTTTGGGTTTTTTTTTTCCCCTAGGAAGTGTGTCTTGGGTTTTTCCCTTATTTTCGTTACTTTTTTTCCTCTTCTTTTTTTGGTGGTGGGAGTGGTTATGTTCAAATGAAGTTGTTTTTACAACACCAAAGACTTAATCATCCATTTCCTATATAAAAGGTAGCTACTTTTGGGCATGGATCTCAGGTATATTGTAGTATAGAGGTGGAATTTAAGGAAAGGTATTAAGCAGGCTGTGTTGTAGCTTATGGGCAAGTAATAAATTGTATCATGTATCTTGAATGTATCATAGAGAAGCTGCTATATAACGATCGCCACTTCAGATAGCTGTGATTAAGTGATTAACTAGTTGTTACATAACCTTCTAATTTCTATATAAATCTAATTACATGAAATAGAAGTTGGGGTTTTGATTTTTTACTTTGCTTTTCTGTTTGGAGTGTAATTGTAACTACTGTAGTGTAAATGATGGAAAATAATTGCATATGTTAAATAAATAAATAAATAAACAGAAGAAAAGGATTTAAAATGAAAACAGACTGAAAAGCTAAAACTGGAATTAACTGGATCACTTGACATCCCAGAACATGCTTTTAAAGTTCTTCCCCAAGATAATTTAGGCTTCTGTAAGATTTAGAATAACAAATTTGGCTGTAATGATTTTTGACAATTGTTAAATTTAGAGTCATATTTATATAGATAAATTTTATTCAAAAAAGGAGACATAATTCTGTCAGTCTTTATAACTCATTTCTTTGCACATACAACTTCAGCAATTTAGTATCTTGATGCTAGTTTTTGGAACACTTTAGAGAGAAACTATGTTGATCAAGGAAAGATGTAATATAACCATTTTTCAACCATGCTAATTTTTACTTTTTTTCTAATGTTTAATTTCCTCAGTTACCTAAAGAACAGAGGCTATGAAACTGTCATGTGTTCTTACATGCATTGAAATTTAAAAATAATGTAAATTTGATAAATGGAATCCATATTTGGCTACGCTCAATATGACATTCTCATTGTATGACTCACTTAAAATGCTGTAATACTTCACATTAGAGACATTTTCATTTATTTCAAAGATATAATGACTAATATATTAGGCAATGCCATTCAGATATTTTAGAAAAGCCTTTGTAACTATGTTTTTATAAGATTTTCACTTTATTTATGCTTCTCAAAAGTTGGCTTTATGTGCCTTATTTTACAGTCTGGCTAAGCTTAAGTATGCCATGAAAATGTGATATATAGAACTTATATTAATAATGGTCATGATGGTATCTTTTCTCCTCTCTATACTAAATAAATAGATTTCCTTTCTGGCTTTTATTGTTGTTTTTTACCTACAGTTTAAGTCCTCCTTAATATGTTGTCATTGTCTGAATACCAAATAATGGGAAATTAAAAGGAAGGGCAGGCAATCCGAGTTGCTGGAGCTCTAAAAATTTTTTGTGGGTGTTAATTTCTACACTTTGGCCCACAGTTGTTCTCTCAATGTGTCTTGAATAATTGCAAACTCTTTTAGATCCAATGAGTGTAATATATTTAGTGATATAGATTGGCATTATTTCCTGTTGAGAGGGAAAGGCAAAGTTCTTTCTAGCTAGACATGGCATAGGACTGTAAAGAGGATGTGCTTTCAAAATAAGGCTGTGAAGGTATATTGCAGGCCTTGTGATTTGAAAGAAAGTTTCTACTGATAGTCTTTACTATCAATTTTATGAGAAAACAAAAACATATACTAGATCAATGGCTATATACAAGTTACTAGGGAATTTTTTAATTTTTATCTAGTAAAAATGTCATAATTCAAACAACAGTTGCAATTGGAGTCTCCACTCAATTAATTTTATGATTATCCATTTTCATTCTCCTAGGTCCATTTACCTTTGCCCATGACCAAAATATGAGTTGAAAGGGATATGATAGGAATCACTACTCTTACATCTTCCAAGTGATTGATGGTGGCAGTAATCTGCAGTTCTCTAAGTATGCAGGATTAATTTTGGCTTACTATTTTCATAGGTATAGATAATACTACTGGTTTACATTTGTCTTCTACCATTCAGAGAAGTAATGTAAGATTCTGCTGGTTGTTGAATATGTCTATTTAAATTGTGCATTCTGGAGTTGGGGAAATATCTACAAGGTAATTTTGCAGAACTGCTGTGCTTATTGTTAAATATACCTCACCTGAAACTTTATTGATCATCTGACCAGAAAATATCCTACTCAAACTAGTGGACTACCATGAAGTTTTGGGTCTCCAGATATTTCTGTCAGTTTAGAGCCAGTGTCTTGTTACCTTCTAAATTTATTTTCTTTTTCTCAGTGCACAGACATCTTGAGGAAGATTAGCAGTATACATTTTTGGTAGTGTAGCTATTCTTTTCTGAAGGTGACTCAACCACATTCAGATCACTCAAGATGTGTTGACTTACTTAATTCTTGGACTTTGTAGATGGTCAAAAACTCTATTTTAGATGTTCAAGTTGAATTTCCATTCTATTGATCTAGAGCTTTTCTTATTATGCAGATCAAGTAAGACGTCAGTTAGCTGTCCATCTATTTTAGTTGTAGAGACACTATGATCAACTAGTCAATGCTAAAAATAGCTGCAACTCAGACTATTATTTAAACACTCTCCATTATAGTGAATACTCCATTATAGAAGCCACACCCACCTTTTTTAGGACGTTAAGTGCTACTGTTTGGCCCTTAATGCCTCAAGATCCCATCATTTCCCTTGAGTTTATAGATCCCAGGTTGGTTAATCTTTCTTGTGATTCTGACCTACAGAGACTAACCAAAAAAAAAAAAAAAAAAAAAAAAAAAAGGAGGAAGGAAGGGAGCTCTCCAAAAATAGGGAGTTCTGATTGAAATTTATTTGCCTACGCTGTGGTTAAAAGGGTCTTTTTGAACCTACTAGAATATATAAATATATCTTCCATGATAAATCCACTCTATTATTTCAATCTCTGTAATATTTTGGAGAGCTTCCTGTATAACATACTGCAGTACTTCAGGCACTTAATAATTATTTAGTGTAAGCCACTTTTGAGTGAATGTTCCAGTTAACCAGGAAGCAAACTGTTAGGGCCATCCTTAACCATGGTCTAAAACATTGAATCTTGAGTAACTGTTTAGTGAACCCACATCACTAAATTTGGCGTGATCCTACTTTCTATTCTTTTCAACATGATCCCTTGATTATAAGATCTATTTCCATAATATTACCTAGGTTTCTGTCAATATAAATGGGCAAAATAAAGTAATTATTTTGGCGCATATTACCTTTCCTTATGGGTAACACTTTGTATACTACCCTTTTGAGCCTGCTGGGGCATGAGTCTGGCTATAAGTCTAGAAGCAAGAAGAGATTGTCCTCAGGAGGATCAGACAGTACCATGCAAAGTGATTATTTTAGGAGAGTCCACTACAGGCTCTTCATGAAGGATAAGCTAACCTCTTAGGCAAGAGTAGAACTGTTTTGAATGGCAAAGATAGCTGGGTGGGAAAAATAACAATTCAGAGCCTCCAGCTTTATAAGAATCTGCTGTATTCACAGCATCTAGGTAATTCCCAGAGAGTAAGTTAAGAACCCTTGGAAGTTGTAGTAACAATTTCAGGCATCATTAATTTTATTTTACAGAGAGTTAATAACAATACACTCTTTTATTGACTTGGCAAGTTACTCATCAAAAATGCCCAAATTCAACCCAACTATTGGAAGTTTTCCATAAGTACGTGGACTCTGGATTTATATGCAGTATATCTGCTGTTATTGTGGGTAAAATTAGTGAAAAGTATTTTTTCTCTGTTGCTGAGTCTATCAAAATGAAACTCTCACTACATTTACTATAGGATGTCAGAATATAAGTCTTCAAGGAATAGTCATTTAGTCAACTTTTTTTAAATATAAAAAGAGATAATCTAGATTAATAGGCAAATTTTAAACTTTAAATATGTTTATCTTGAAAATATTGGAATAGTAAGTTTTAATTACATTGAAATAATAGACATAATCCTAGCCCACAAAAAGCCCCCTATGTCCCATGGATACACAACTCCTTACCCTAAATAATTGCCGAGAAGCCAACATTTGTGTCTGTCTATGACAAAATTCTAGCCTAATCATGATCATCTCAGAAGTTCAGAGGAGAAAATAATTAGTACAAAAGCCTTATAATAAGTTAAAGAAAATATAGGGGCACCAGGGCGGCTCAGTCAGTTAAGTGAATGACTCTTGGTATTGGCTCAAGTCATGATCTCATGGTTCATGACACAGTTCTGTATTGGCTGTGTTTCAGATTCTCTTTCTCTGACTTTCTCTCTGACTTTTCTCTGCTTGCTCATGCAAGTGCATGCTCTCTCAAAAATAAATAAACATTAAAAATGTAAAATAACATTTAATTGAACATATTAAATGTTCCAATTTACATACTTAAATAAGTTCTATGATTTCATCTCTGTGGTAATTTCATGTAAAATGCTTTCTGGGGACCTGGGTGGCTCAGTTGGTTAAGGATTGGACTTTGGCTCAGGTCATGATCTCACAGTTTGTGAGTTCAAGCCCCCTCTCAAGCCCTGCATCCAGTGAGATGGAGCTCTACTTTGGGTGAGCATGAGCCCCACTCCAGGTAAGCCCCACTGCCCTCTCTCACTCAGTCTCTCTCTCTCTCCCTCTCCCCCTCTCTCATCTTTGTCCTCTCTCACTTAAAAGAAAAGAATAGAAAGGAAAAGAAAAAAGAAAAGAAAAAAGAAGAGAAAAGAGAAAAAGAAAAATGGTCTCTTCTTAGGCTGACATCAAATTAGCATCAATCACATTTCAAGACATCATCATATCTTACAGACAGTGGTTAAGGAACCATAAGGCTGTTCAGCAGCAGAGGTTTAAAGTTTGGGCTATAGTGATATCCCAGCATATTTCATGATTCTCTGAAGTATCAAGGCGTTTTTTTTTCTAGTAAAGACTTTCAGAACTTAAAAAAAATTATACTTGTTATTGTAAAAAGTTGCATAATGGTTTTCTTATTGTTAATAAGTTTAGTCAAAGCTTTATTAAATAGACACCTTGAAAATGTTTACTCTTTTTTCAAAGAGACTTATGGAAAAAAGGCTGTTGTTAACGCTACACTCTGGACATTGTTTTGAAGGAATTTAAAAAAATAAATAAATAAATATCTGAAGAACTCTCCCTTAGCACTTCAATTGTGTTTTATTATATTTTAAATTTCTTAGTGTCAATTTTATAAGTGGGAAGAATTATACCATTAAATAAGATGAAATGTCTCTAAGAGTAAATATAGTGAGAAAATGCAATATTTAACTCAATCTTGGGAGTCTTTAGTAAAATATCAACTGTCTTTTTTTGAATTGCCAGAACCTGAAAATAGTTAAAGATTTCAATAATTTAAAAATTGAAGGGACAATTTGATTTAACCTCATCAGCTTTTTAGGTATAATTAACCATCAACTATTTCTCTTCTTTTTCTCTGCCCACCAACTCTTTAGACCAGTCTGTAGCCCACAGCCCAGTCACCTGCATTTTTAAGGAAAGTTTTATTGGTATATATTCACACCCATTTATTTGTTTTCTGTCTGCCTTAGCACTGAAAGGAAAGAGTTAAGTGGTTGCAACAGAGATTATATGGTCTGTAAGCCTAAAACACTTATTATCTGACTCTTTAAGAAAGTGTTAAATGATCCATGCTCTACATTCAAGATATGCTGGGCTTTTATATTTAGACATTTGATCGACTGCTAGAGATCATGGCTACAGACTTCACTAGTTTTTCATACCAAACACAATCAGACTCTAGTACATTCATCAAGAACTTTCTGGCCTTAGATATCTCAGCAATGCATCACAGCAAAGGATCCATAACTACTGTTAATGAAATCATATGTGAGATAAATGTACTATAAATTTTTGACTTCGTGAAAAATTAATAGATATCCACACTAATTAGTTGTTAAATTTTATTTATTGATCACCTCATCACAAAAATGATGGGATAAGTATTCTAGATTTCTCTTGAAAATTTGAGAAGCGATTCACCTGGATGGCTCAGTTGATTAGGTCTCCCAACTCTTGATTTCATCTCAGGTCATGATCTCATAGTTCATGAGATGGACCCTCCTATCAGGCTCTGTGCTTACGGCATAGTGTCTGCTTGGGATTCTCTTCCTCTTTCTCACTCCCTGCCCCTCCTCAGCTCATGCATGCATGCACACTGTCTCTCAAAAATTGATGAATAAATTAAAAAAATCTTGGGAAGCTTAAATATTTCCTATATAGTCATATGCATGATTAGTATTTATTAAGAAACACTTTTTATCCTATATTGTACTGCCTTCTAAACCAATGCACTGCCTTCTAAATTAGAAGTTATTTAGAAATCAGATATGTTTGGTCTCTATTAAGGTATATTTCTTATGATACCCACCGTGTCATTTTTTTTAAGGATCTTAGAATGTTGTATATATTCATGCAGGTCTTCGTCACATCTCACAGTTTCTCTGTGTTGATCAAGTTCCTCTGTTTTAACTTATCATCAAGGATGCAGAGATTTAAAGTTAAGATCAAGATCAAGTAATATGCCATAAAGCTTAGGGCAGGACAAATTCATTTCTCCAAGTTGGTAATACCTGTTTTGACGATACAGCTCTCATTCTTCCAGATGTGCATAAATAGGATAAAATTTAGCATTTTAGAGAATAATTGAGATTGCAAAGAATATTTCTAAAATTTTCCCAGCAGCTCATCATTTATTGTATATTAAACTGTTTTACAACATTTCCTAGAATTCAGGCACTGAATTCAGGCACTGCACTTAAGGCAGACAGAATTCACACTATCATATAATTTGCCCAAACACAAATGGCAACTTTAAACTACCAACCACTAAACTCAGTTCAGAGAAGAGACCAAATAAAGTAAAATAATTACAAGATAGACTATTGAATAACAACATTAGAATAATCCTGTCTGATTCTGATTTTCTTAGGATATGAGCATCACTTATAGGTGGACATTGTCCTTACCAAGACACAAACAGGGAATAGTACATGTATTGCATTTTTTAAAGTTCAGTAAAATTCTATTTATGCTTAGTAAAAGCATTTCACTGGATTAGCTCAAGATACAGATTTTGTAATATGTCTTTACTGCAACGTGGGGTAGGAAGGATGATATTTAGGAAGACAATTTTAAAAGATTGGCAACAACAATGATTACATAATCTAAAAACATATTTTAAACTCTTTCCAATTTAGTACAATTTTCAGTCAAAGCAGGTCCTGTGAATATAAGTTCCATATGTTTACTACCTACTGTGCAAAATAAGTGGTTACTCTACAGAGTTACAAAACCACCACTTTCAATTCCAGGAGGTCCTTTCTAATATTATGGGCTTAATGAAAAGTAGAGGTTTACTGTACCCTTTCATTCATCTTTCACATTTCAGAGCTAAAAGTGCATTGAGAAAACACCAAATTAAATTCTCTTATATTTCAGGGTATATTTAGTCTCATAAAACATTTTGTCTATGTTTCAAAGAATAGTGACATGTTTATCCTCTAATAAAATATCCTTATGATTCTCAGTCCTACTCATTCCTATCTTACTTTGCTTCTCAATTATTTCCTCACCTTATTAGGTATCCAAAAAACAACTATTTGCAAATATTTTTGAAGATATAGTAGTTGTCTTTATAAATTTGTATTAGTCAGGAAGAGGAAATAAACAATAAGCTATAAAACTAATAAATACGTAATTTATGTAGTATGTAGGGAGTTGTAAATTCTATGGGAAAAATAAAAACTATAAGGGTTGGAATAATTTGGTGTGGAATTTTGATAAACATAGCAACAGTAAGCTTTATTAACAAAATGACTCTTGAAAAACGATTCTAAGGAGTTGATCTCTCAGTTAGAAATGCAGATATCTATGCCACAATGCACATGCCCAGAGAGGGCCCAAAGGAGGGATTAAGCTTACTTGAGCATCAACAGGAGACCAGTATGGTCCAATAAGTAAACTAAAAAAAAAGTCCGAAGAAGTTATAAAGGTTCCAATAATGTGGAGTCTAGTAAACCATTGTAAGAAGTTTAGCTATTATGCTGCAGGAAGGGAAAACCACTGCACGGATTTGAACAGAGGAGTAACATTATCTGACTAATATATTCAAAGGTTCACTCTGGCTGTGATATTGAGAATAGACTACAGACCGCAAATTATAAAGCAGAAAGACTGTTTAGGAGGTTACTACAGAAGCATAGGTGAGAGAAATATTTAAAATGATTTTTCAGGGGCACCTGGGTAGCTCAGTGGGTTAAGCGTCCGACTTAGCTCAGGTGATGATTTCACAGTTTGTGGGTTCGAGCCCTGGCTTCAGGCTCTGTGCTGACAGCTAGCTAAAAGCCTGGAGTCTGCTTCCGATTCTGTATCTCCCCACTCTCTGACCCTCCCCTGATTGTACTGTCTCTGTCTGTCTCTCAAAAATAAATTTAAAAAAACATTTAAAATTTTTAAAGAAAAAATATTTAAAAGGTTTTTTAAAAATATTGTTTAAGAGCAAATAGGGGCAAGAACAATTTATTCATTCATTCAGATAATACTTCAGTCTTTATGGGCATAGCTCAATGGTCATGATGGCTAAGATATGAATTCAAGAACCAAACATACTTAACTGCCACTTAATGATTCTAACTTTGGAAAAGTTAATTGACTTCTCTAGAACTAAATTTCCACATTCTTAAAATTGAGATACTACTAGATTATATGTACAAAGCTATTTTTTCAATTCTGATCCATCCTTCAAATTCTATTTCTAAATGTCTTATTGACTTCTCAACTGGTTATACCACAAAAATTGAAGTTTCATGCAAATTGTTTTGTAAACAAGGTGTGTATTATGAAAAATAGAGAAAAAGGCAAACCAAATATCCCAAGAGGAAAAAACCGTAATAATAAACAAATAATTGTTTAGTCCACAGAAAGGCAAGTATTACAATGAAAGGAAAAACAATCCTACTTCACTTGGCAATATAAGAGCTGCAGATACAGATGGGAAATAGGGGGACTGTATTACTAGGGGAAAGAAGAGAATGACTGGAATGTTTGAAACACATTTTTTTTCACTGTGCAGTTTATGGTGAATCAATACTTGGTGAGGAAGGTAGTAAAGAATCAAAGAAATGGAAGAAGAAGTAAGATACTCATATGATTGAAAACGAGAAAGAGATATGTCAAAAGAATGAATAACAATGTATTGAGTGAGTCAGAATCACTGGTGAATGTAAAAAAAAAAGATCCTGCATTTAATGATTTTCTAAACAATATATTCTATAAAAAAAGAAGTGTGGGACGGAAGCCAACTGCATGAAAATATGTGTTAGGGGAGATGGGTTTATATATGTTCTGAGAGGGGTGTTGGTCTAAGTTATAGAATATAAATAGAATATGGTGATTCTATTTTGAATTTTCATATTGCCTTTTCAAAGCATTATCCCACCAGCTATATTTTTCTTCACAGTAATCCCAAGAGACCAATAAAGCAAAGAGAGAAATACAACAGAAAGAGAAAAGTGGATATCTAGCTTTACGAGGTTGATTAGTAGAAGAGCTGAACTAAATTTAACTGTCTAGACCCGTAGTCAAAAGCATTTATCACTAAATCCTACAGTTAATGGCCTTAAAAGGGGACAGTATGTAACTCAAAGGCTTATATCATTGCTTTAATAAGAATATAGGGATAAATATTTTTAGTGACAAAAATGTGCCCCATTCTAAATTATTTTCAGCATTGGATTGGGACTACAATGACTATAATTGGCAAAATACTAACAATAAAAACAACTTTTAGGAGGAGTCTGTTTATTCAGGCTCCCCAGAAATTTATAAAACATAATTTGAGAGTTCAAAAGTCCAAGGGTGCCCAAGAAAGAAGTAAAGGAAGAAAACTGCAAAGACAAACCAACCAGCAGCATTGTTCTCAGTGGGAGTTGCGATAGTCACTGTGTTTGAGTGAGGAAGATAGGTCTTTATATACACACTGCCTCGACTCCACGTGTAGAAACTGAGTGTGAATGATGCTATTGCAGGGGGGACAATTTTAGGAGCTTCCATATAGAAGCTTATTTGCATAATAATATAGTTAACACTTCCATGTGGGCAGAAGGACCGGTGCATTAAGTGAATAAACCTTTTGTGAGATGTGGATTTATAACATATTCTGGATATTATTAGCTGCCAGGAATGGTATGGGTGAATGTGTATAGGTTGCCCAATCATTGCTTACCAGAATACTGAAAGGGGAAAGAAACATGACAAGTTTATTACTCATGCTGACATGAACAACTTACTAGTACCCGGAGGTGGAGCGTCCAAGGCTACCTAAAATATCTTACTAAGATTGAGGTGGTAGAGCATTCTCTTGGCGTCCTGCTAAAGTCAATCATATCACTTGCCTAATTTCAAGTAGAAGACAAAGGGAGAGAAATCCTAAGGCTAAGCCAATTCTGTGCAAGGAAAGTGAGGCTTCCATAAGTTAGGTGAAATTTTCTTTTAAACGGAATTGGTGAATGAGACTTCTTGCTAAAAATTAATAATAAACAACCTTTCAGATGAAGAAATAAGATTAAAGTTTTAGAAATACCAATTAGCCAAGCTTTTTTTTAAAAATTAATTTATTTCTTTTGAGAGATACAGCAACAGCACGAACAGGGAAGGTAGTGAGAGAGAGAAAGGTAGAGAGAATCCCAAGCAGGGTTCATGCTCTTAGCATGGAGCCCAACACAGGACTCAGACCCATGAAACTGCAAGATCATGGCCTCAGCCAAAAACCAAGGGTCAGATGCTCAACCAACTGAGCCACCCAGGTGTACCTCAATCAGGCAAGCTTTGTAAGGAGTTCTCTCCTGCTTTTTTAAAAATATATAACCCAAAGATACTACATTCAATCTCCAGTTTTATGCTTCATCTAAGCTTTCATCTAAGTTTAGAGGTATCATGTAAAACAAACTCTCATTAGCTCAGAGAAGAGAGGTCTTCATTGTACCACCATGTTACTGGGTCAGTATTCCTTCACTAGTGATGTATTAGGGAGAACAACAGTGCCAGGTAGGGATCAGTAAAGAGATGACAAATGCAGGACACAGCAGTGGAGCTGACACTGTGTTTTCATGTAGCATTTTCTATAGAAACCTTTGCCAAGTGAAAGACTTGGAGTGGTTATGACATGTTTCTTGCATGGTAAAAGGGTGATGGAACTTATGTCCACTAACATTTATTAAGTGACCACTATGTGTATGTTTTTATTAAAGGCGTGAGGTTGAATTCTAGCACCAAAGCAAATAAACCAACAAACAAGGGCAGCCTACTTACCAACATTAAGTTTACACACTTCTTTTCACCAAACTGGATCTTCCTCAGATCCACAGAGCCTCCTCCCAGGCCCCCTTGTAAGACAGACTCAATTCTTAAAAATTTTTTTTAATGTTTTATTTATTTTTGATACAGAGAGAGACAGAGCATGAGCGGGGGAGGGGCAGAGAGAGAAGGGGACACAGAACCAGAAGCAGGCTCCAGGCTCTGAGCTAGCTGTCAGCACAGAGCCCGACGTGGGGCTCAAACCCACAAACGTGAGATCTGACCTGAGCCGAAGTCGGAGGCTTAACCGACTGCGCCACCCAGGCGCCCCCAGACTCAATTCTTAAAAGAAAATATAGCTGGAAGTGGCAGCTGATATTCTAATATTCAACTTAAAGCATCTGTAAGTCATATTTTCTCATCCATATAATCTACTAATTGACTGCTGTATCAGTGAGTAAAATAAAATTTTGGTGCTAATGTTACTCCATTAGCTACAGTATAAGTTCTGTCAGATCAGAGATATTGTTAGTTATAATCATAACTGTATCTTGTAATAGTTGTGCCCAACACATACCTTCAAAAGAATGAAAGAACTCCCATCTCTAAATCATTGCCCAATGTTTACATTTAAATGTATTAAATTTAAATATATGTATTTATCTTGCCCTAAAAGCAAACACTAGGTTTTCAGCTGAGAGATAGAGTTAATATAGATTCATTCCCCACACCCTATTCTCCCCTTTTATCATTGTATAGTGATAGCCAGGCATCACCCTGCACTTTTTTTGCAATAAAAGAAAGGACCCCTGAAATTAGGACTCTGGGAGTCTATAGAAGAGCTAGACAGCTGCCACTGCTTTCCCTCTGAGAGAAGAGTGGTGGTGGGATGGGGTGAAATCTGGCTTTCTAATGTCTTGCCATCATTTGTAACGGAAATGGCTTGTCTGAGTTTCATTGCCTTTGAAACGTAAACATATATCTCTAGGGAGATGAATCTCTGAAATCTCTTGGGTATTTCTTACTCTCTCAACCTTGCTATTTAATCACCTTTAACTCTAAGGATTCTCTTTTAAGTGAGGTTCCAGTTCCCTGTGCTCAGAAAACCTTGACCATGAGAAAACATCAAAACAGTCATATTGCTTCCCAGCAGTCTACATATTTCTGTTCTTCTTCCCTATCTTCACTACCATACTATCTTATTTTCTTCACTTGGACTGCTGCAATAGCCTTATCCCCACCTTCCGTTGGTCCCTATTGAGTCTTTCCCCCACCCAGAACCTGAAAAGTAATCTTTCAAATGCAAAATAGATTGCATCACACTGTAAATAGGACCTAGGTTATGAACCCTCTGATTCAGTTTTTGGTCTCACTTATTATACCTTTAGCTTGGATCACCAGCCATGCTTCCTGCATGCTTTCTACTTTACCCAGACCCTGATGCCTTCATTGCTCATCTCAGCATCACTGTTGTTCTCCCTCTTCCCTTGGAGCGTTCTGCATGGCCTCTTGTTGAGAGGCGTCACATTTCCAGCTTCCAGCCCTCCTGTCAGATCCAGGAAAGCTTTTTTTCTCCAGAAGTTGCAATTGGGAAGGGGGGGGTGTACCCAGGAAGATAAGAGTAACTGACATATGTGATCAATATTAACAAATGAGATTCAGCATATCACGCGAATCCAGCAGGTAAATTGATTATTTCTTATTCCAGAGAGAAGACAATACTTCTAGACTCAGTGACCCTATACAGTCTCTTGGGTAAGGTCTTATGTGACTAGGAAATTGGAAGTATTTTTTTTTTTTGAAGCTGGGACCCTATCACTTACAGACATCTTATATTGACTTTTGCTCTTTTCTTTCCTTCCTTACTCCCTTCCCCCCTCTCCTTGCTTCTTTTGGACTGAAACCTCAAGAAAGCATTGGCAGATAAGCCTGTTTTAGTCTCTAGGAAATTCAGACTATGATACACTGATCATTGAAATATTTCATTATTTATTACTTCAAAGAAAACACTGGTATCTTTCACATGTTTTCTTTTTAATTCAAAGAAAACACTGGTATCTTTCACATGTTTTCTTTTAAATTCTTGTTTAGTGTTTATTTTTAAGAGAGAGAGAGAGGCAGAGTGCAAGAAGGGAGGGGCAGAGATAGAGGGAGGGAGACACAGAATACGAAGCAGGCTCTAGGCTCTGAGCTGTCAGCAGAGAGCTCAATGCAGGGCTTGAACTCGCAGTACATGAGATCATGATCTGAGCCAAAATTAGATGTTCAACCAACTGAGCCACCAGGCACTCCTGGAGAGCCTTTTAGAAGCAGAGATTTTATTTGTTTGTTTTATTGATCCTTTCTTTTACCTATTTTCTCTCATAGGAAGAAAACAGTCATTTTGCAGACTATATAGAGAGATGGCATCCAGGAGCTGGGAGGCATCCCCAGTGACAGTTAGCAAGACAACAAAGATCTTGGTTATATAATCATAAAGAACTGAATTTGGTGGGGCACTTGGCTGACTCAGTCAGTAGAGCATGTGACCCTTGATCTTGGGGTTGTGAGTTTGAACCCCACGTTGGGTATAGATCAATAAAAAGTAAATAAATAAACTTAATAAAAAGTAAGGAACTTAATATGGCTAACAACATGTAAGTTGAATTTGTAATACGATCTCAGATTCCAGATGAAAATTGTGGCCCCAGCTAATGCTTTGATTAATTACAACCTTGTGAGAGCTGAAGGAAGACCACAGCTAAGCTGATTCTAGATTGCTAACTCATAGAAACTATGAGATAATAATTTCATGTTTTAGGTTCCTAAATTTATCATAATTATTGCATAGCAATTGAAAGCTAGTGTAAGGAGCACACTCTCTTTTATTTAGTTAGTTTTGACTCTTTTTTTCTGCACAAGCAACCAAGAGTATTCAATTTCAGGATTTTGTGGCTGCTACCCTCAAGGAACTTACAGCTCAATCAAAACCAATTTTTTAAAATTAATGAACATTACACAAAGCCTTGAAGATTAGCTTGAGAAAGTTTTCCTTAACCACTATGATTAAACAGAAATAAAAATTGAAAAATTTAAGTATTGTTTGGAAGAAAATAATCTGCTGATACTATAGATAAACACAGAATTGGGAAATGGATCCATCTTCCTGTTTATTAACCTCCTTCCAAAATTTCACACATTCTCAAAATCTGAGTTCAGGATAGATTTGGCTGGTGATGAATACGATGTTAACTATTTATCTTGGCCTATGACTTGGCTACTGAGTGCTATGTTTTGAAACTTTGGATTATTCTGATAGAGGGTGGCTTAAGCATACTGCTATTATCTTAAGATATCACTACAGGAATCCCAGAAGGCCCACCTACAAGAAAAGACCATCCTTTTCCCTACTACTCAGCAAAAGCAAACCCATTCATTCCAACTCACTTTTTTTTTTCTCCTGCAAGCTGTTACATTAGCTGGTTAGAGAATTGTCTCGAAGAGTGGTTTCCCCAATATATGTCACTAACAGTAGTAGGAGTTTAATCATTGCTTACTCATGTTAATTAGTATTGTTGAACACTTTGGAGGCCATATTTGCTGTTCTATCAAGCTATCTCAGATTTATTGCATATTTAATACAAAACATGAGACCTACAATATATATCCAGACTTTTTCCCCCCCTTTTTATCTATTCATTATGTCTGGCAGAGTGGTTAAAGAAGTAAAGTTATATTGAATTTCCAGTAGTCCATATGGGCACCCTAATTTGAGTGAAACTGCATTCTCCTTTGTAATGAACTTTAAAGTAGATGGTTCACTTATGTAAAAGAGCAACAAACAACTTTTCTTATCTTATTCCATTCACCAGGGCTCAAGACTTGGCTAGTGAAAGGAATGTGGGCTGGATTTCAGGACACATGAACTAGTCTCAGTGGGAGCCCTGGAGAGAAAGGACACCAAGAGCACTTGACAGAGGTGATATTTGAATTTAGTCTTGAAAGGCAAGTAGAAATTTGGATGAGGCAGATGACTAAATCTGTTTCGGTCTTGATAAAGGAATAATATCTGAATTATAAGAGATTTGAAAGAGTTAATCACACTCCTAAACTTGAGGAAATGAAGTAGTTGACTATGGCTAAAACAGTTGTTTTCTTCTGGGATAGTAGTAAGGTATGAGGTAAGAGACATGTAGCAGAGGCATAGCTTGTGCAAATCTTTAATTAGGGATATATACATATTGGTGAGCATATAGATGTTCTGGATAGTAACTTAGTAAGGGCTGATTTGCATATAAATGGAATATATCCTTAGGGGGGAGGGAGAAGGAATATTAAAGAAAGAGGGAATTCAAGTCCAGTAAAACCTTAGATTACAAATAACTTGTTCTGCAAGTGTTCTGCTAGGTAAGCAAACATTCCTAATAAATTTTAACCTGATAAATGAGGAATGTCTTGCCATTGAGTAGTATGTAACACTGAATATCACATGAGCACACTGAACCAATGGCTCTTCTCTCTTGCTTGCTGAGGGATTGTGGGTGATTGTTTCCCATGCTTAGATTCTTGGTCTCAGGACTCACTTTATGGCAGAATTCAGTGATTTTGCAGAACTTTGGAAGGTGCCCACAACCAGCTTCTGACTGTTCCATTCAACTGTTGTTGAATCATGAGCAGTAGCAAAAGGTTATGGAGGAGATCTCGGCTGCAGGGGAGAAAAAGGTGGAGGAATCCTTCACTTCAATGAGATTAGTGACATGTGTAAAATGTGGGAAACATTTCAAAGCTTTGTGGAAAAGCACCACCCGAATAAGGTTGTAACAGTGTGAGCAATGAATCTGTTTAATGACAGTGCAATGTCACATTTCCACTAAATCCTTAAAAGGAGGCAAAATCAAGTGTCATTGGATAGGTTCCTTGTTAAAGTTGCATGAAAAGAAAAAGATTCCATTGAGCCAATACAGCAGTGATCCCGTTAGTGATAATGAAAGTCATCCCACCAGCCACGAAGATTTTCAAAGGTAAGTGCAGGTTAATTTGTTTATTTTTCTTTATATTTTGTATTCTCTTTGTTATTTTATAATTTATTACAGTACTTTAATCACTTTTATATGAATATTTTTTGGGTTGTAGAACAAATCATCTGTTTCCGTTATTTCTCTTGGGGAAATTTTTTTTTTTTTGATATACAAGTGCTTTGGATTATAAGCAAGTTTCTGGAATGAATTATGCTTTCAAACAAGATTTTATTGTGTTGGTTCCAACAATCAAGTAGAAAGACATTTTTTAATAGAATATATTAATAGCCACCATAATTATTAATGCTTTAGATTATGATACAGAACGTGAAAAAGCTAAACTATCTGTGTATGCAATTAGTAGACCCACCACCAGTGACACTGGTAGCAATAGAATATCATAATCTATTCTAACAGCCTTTAGGTAATTATCACAACATGGAGGAAGAGAAATGGAATGTGTTAGATAATACATAGAAATTGATGGATGTATGTCCATGAGGACAAGTAAGATATGATTTGGGGACTCTGAATAGTAGTTGTGAAGTAGAGATATACCTGTATGAAAAAACTAAGATCTGGTTATAGAAATTCTAAAATTTGGCCCAGAAAACCCTTCAGGATTCCAAAATATTTTGTTTTATCTCTAATAATATATGTAAGATAATAATTTATATTAACTTTATTTTAACAATATATTTAATAGAGGAGAACTATATAAAGGGAATCACATTAAGAAAATGAGGTAAGATTTTGTGCATAGGTCATGATGTAATATAACCTACAGTACTATAGAATTTCAGCAAATTTGTAATGAGCTCTTCCATGCTACCTGCTGATTTGGTGACTATATGTACTGAACAGAATAAAAATTACAGGCATGATTCTGGTGATAGATATATTGTACTTAGACACAGGCAAAAATTATGGGTTTCTTCAAGATTGGCATTGATTATTGATTTATGGTCTTGAGGCTACCTACATTGGAATAACTTTATGTCCTTAATAAATTATAGATTTCTGCTTCACAAATAAGTCCTAGTGAATTAGAAATTTTGAGGACAACTTCAGAAAATCTTATTTTTAATAAACAGCTCAAGTTATTTTTTGTAAGTACAAACCATAGCTCTAAAATGCACATTTTATGAAAGTTGGAGTGTATCATGTCTATCAGATTTACTAGTAGTTCCCCAAAGGCTAACACATGCTATCTATTCAAACATTTTATGGAGAAAATCGGTGAAATCAATAGAGTAAGGAAAACAATCTATTTCTTCTTGCCTAGACTATTTTCAAACAAAGTTAAGACTTACAAGAGTCACAGATGTACAAATGCACAACTTCATTCCTTCACATCAGCCTTCTCTTCCAAGCCTCAGTGCTATATCCCCTTACTTATAAAAGAACAATTTTGAAATGGCAATAAGATAATGTTAGAAAACAATTTATTTTAAAGTTTATCTTTAAAGAATCTCTATACCCACTTTGGGGCTCAAACACACAATCCTGAGATCAAGAGTTGCATCTGCTACCAACTGAGCCATCCAGATGCCCCAGAAAACAATTTTTTAATGATAAGAGTTTTGGGATAAATGTACGAGAAACTCATTTTTTCATATATGGCCATTTCAAAGAACAATCTGGAGATATTAATAAAAAGTGAAAAATCCACGAAGTCTGGGTGGCTCCGTCGGTTGAGCATTCGAGTTTGGCAGAGGTGATGATCTTGCGGTCAGCTCAGAGCCTGGAGCCTGCTTTGGATTCCATGTCTCTCTCTCTCTGATTCTCCCTCGCTCATTCTCTATCTCTCTCAAAGCAAAATAAAGGCATAAAAAATGTAAAAAATAATAAATATCTGAACTTTTTTAAAAAAAGTGAAAAATTCATATCCTTTGAATTACTCATTCAACTTATGAGAATTAAGCCTAAGTAAATAAGTATGCAAATATATAAACATAATGGTTTCCATTGCATTATTTCCTATAATAGAAAAATATCAATAATAACCTAGATTCCTATCAAGTGTGTATTCAGGAAATGAATTATGATGCATGTATTCTTTTGAAACTTTGCAGCTATTGCAAGAGTCATAGGTAAATGTATGATGTGAATAGATAACAATATTCATTTTGGTGAAAAGTATTACTGAATGGTGTATATATAACATTACACCATATATTAAGTGCATATTTTAAATGTATATGATCTTTATATTCATAGACGACACCTGGAAGCTTGCAAATAAAGCTATTATTAACACTAAGATGGGAAAAAACCTCAGTCTCCCTCCTGGCTTTCTTTTTTTAATTCTCATATTGCTACCACAGTCACAACACTTTCTGACACCAGATATGTGGGGTTGTTTTTTTTTTTTTTTCTTCACCAAGTAATTCTCTGACACTGGCTGGCTGTCCTATAATTTAACTCAATTCTGACACCATTTGCCTGGAGCTAGTGTCAGATCCCACAGGTTAAGGGTCAGTCCCTCATAATTACCTCCTACTTCAGATGCCAATCACAAGTAATATCCAGTTTGCTCTTTTCTACTTTTGTCCAACTTGGCTACAAATTGGAGGTTTGCATAATTTCCTCCTTAAACTCTGTTATTTGCTAGAGTGGCACACAGAATTCAGGGAAACATTGAGTTATGTTTATCAGTTTGTCAAAGGCCATGTAATGGATATAGATGAACATCCAGATAAATGAATACATAGAGGGGAGGTCTGAGAGGTTGCAAGTGTAGGAGCTTCTATGTCTATGGAATTGGAGTGCATCACCCTCTTGGTATGTGAATGCATTTACCAACCTGGAAGCTCTCTGTATATTATACATTTGGGAGTTTATGAAGGCTTCCTCACTTAGCCATAGTCAATTATTAACTCCATGTCCGAGGCCTCTCCCCTCTGTGGAGAAGTGGTGGTATGGGGCTGAAAGTGGAGGTATTGCCCATGTGAAACTCTCCCTTGTGATCAGACCCATCCAGAAGCCATCCATGAGCCCACTGGCCTGTGTCAGGAGCCAAAGACCAAATATTAAAACATAACTAGCACTCTTATTACCTTGAAAATTAAAAGGGTTTCAAGGGCTCTGTGTTAGAAACTGGGTGCAGAGACCAGTATATATATATATATAT
>NC_043703.1:97933515-97934665 GCF_006229205.1 Suricata suricatta
TGATCTAACCTGTTTTCTTTTTTAAAAAAATCAGCTGCTTATCTATTTTAAAACTCTAGCTATGGGGGGGAGCGGCAAGATGGCAGAGAAGTAAGGCACCCCATTACCTCCGTCCACCCACAATTATCAAACTGAGAAGAATTAAAAAGCCACAGCTCTCTAATCTCCAAGAACGGAGGTGTGCGAACAGACCCCTTATCGACAGCAGGCTCACGGTTGCCTGAGTGAGTGAGTGTGAACGGGGACGGGGACCGTAGACTTTAGGGGAGGGAGCGCCGCCTTCGGAGACAAAGAGGCTTGGCGCTGGCCCCGCTGAAACCCGCGTGTCCCCAGGCGCACCGCTCCTAGCCCGGCGGGGAGGCGGGGACCCCGGAGGCGGACAGGTCAGCGGGGATCGGCACAGTGCGGGGCAGCCGAGAGAGAGCCCGGAGGCGCACAGATCCCCCGACAGTCGCTCACGCGGGGCGCCGGGTATCCAGAGGCGCACGGACCTTCACAGCCCCGCGCGGTACCGCCGGGCACGGCAGGAGAGAGACCAGGGGAGGAGAAGTAGAGACTGAGTCACTCACAGCGCAATCCCTGCAGAGGGGAGATTCAGCCCCCGGGACTGAGGGCCGCTGAGCGCTGAGAGAGAGATCCGTCCCTTCTGCGGGGCGATCAGTCGGACCAGGCAGCTCACCGACTGCAGGAGGAGCCAGGGGAGAACTCTGACTTCACAAACTCCCTATCCGCCCCGACCAGACAGCCGCCCACCTGCAGGCGATTTTAACTGGTGGCAATATTGAGTGTGCGGACAAGGACTTAGAAACCGGGCAGAACTTGGAAAACAGAAACAATTAGATCCACCTGACGCACAAGAAGGTTGGACTCCAGAGAGTGGCTGGAACGCATGGTCTGAGGGGGACTTGGGGCGCCCCTTGCCATTCTTCTCCCTGCATCCACCAAGGCGGGGCCTCAGAGAGCAGCCCTTGGGACCCGACCCACCTGCACCAAGCCACGCCCATCCGCGCTGGAGAGCTGCTGCCCTTGTGCTTATTACGGTTAAGTGAGTTTTTTTCTTAATATTTTTAATTTTTAATTGTCCCCTGTCTTCTCTTTACTATCTTCCTATTTCCTTCCTTTCTCCCTTTCCCGCTGGAATCTGGGAAAG
>NC_043703.1:97934765-97935893 GCF_006229205.1 Suricata suricatta
CAAAGGCAGTCTTAAGAGGAAAGTTCATTGCAATACAGGCCTACCTCAACAAATCAGAGAAAGCACAAACTCAAAACCTAACAGAGCACCTAAGGAAACTAGAAAGGGAGCAGCAAGAACACCCCAAACCCAGCAAAAGAAAAGAAATAATAAAGATCAGAGCAGAATTAAACAAGATTGAATCCACAAAAGCAATTGAACAGATCAATGAAACCAAGAGTTGGTTTTTTGAAAAAATAAACAAAATTGATAAACCTCTAGCTGGCTCCTCAAAAAGAAAAGAGAAAACATACAAATAGACAAAATCATGAAGGAAAATGGATCTATTACAACAGATCCCTCAGAAATACAAGCAATCATCAGACATTACTATGAAAAACTATATGCCAGTAAACTGGACAATCTAGAAGAAATGTACAAATTTCTAAACACACATGCACTACCAAGATTCAGACGGGAAGAGATAGAAAATCTGGACAGACCCATAACCAGTGAAGAAATTGAATTAGTTATCAAAAATCTCCCAACGAATAAAAGCCCAGGGCCAGATGGATTCCCAGGGGAATTCTATCAGACGTTTAAAGAAGAGTTAACGCCGATCCTTCTCAAGCTATTCCAAAAATAGAAATGGAAGGAGGACTACCGGACTCATTCTATGAGGCACATATCACTCTTATTCCTAAGCCAGGCAGAGACCCAACGAAAAAAGAGAATTACAGGCCAATATCCTTAATGAATACAGATGCAAAAATGCTCAACAAGATACTAGCAAATCGAATTCAACAACATATACAAAGTATTATCCATTATGATCAAGTGGGATTTATTCCTGGGTTACGAGGCTGCTTCAACATTTGCACATCCATTAATGTGATACACCACATCAACAAAACAAAAGAAAAAAATCATATGATCCTATTGATAGATGCTGAAAAAGCATTTGACAAAATACAACATCCCTTCTTAATAAAAACTCTCGAGAAAGTTAGGATAGAAGGAACTTACTTAAATATCATAAAAGCCATTTACCAAAAGCCCACAGCCAATGTTATCCTCAATGGGGAAAAACTGAGAGCTTTCCCCCTGAAATCAGGGACACAACAGGGATGTCCACTCTCACCATTGTTG
>NC_043703.1:97935993-97938241 GCF_006229205.1 Suricata suricatta
TTCATATAAAGAGGAATAACTCGTTTGAATTATTGTGACTTTTGGTTTTTCAACATCTAAATGTCATCCTACTTAAGTAAGTAGCTAAGCTAATCTTATTTTCCCATACAACACCAAATATGCCCTTTCAAGTGTTCTGGATAAAAGGGCCCACTTTCTTTGCCATTTAGTAGTTGCCCTGTAAACATATGCTGAAAAAATGAGTCACATGGGTTGCAATGGCTACACAAACTGATGGTGAACTCAGTAAAATAAACACCTACGATTGCAGCCCAGTGTTTTGTAGAAAACATTACATAATAAAATAAAATAATCTGCTCTCACTGATTATGGAAAAAATGATAGGTGCACTTTAAGCAAAATTGTCGAATTGAAAATAATTGAAAAATATAATGCCACATTCCTCAAACATCCTTGAAAAAATTTAGCGTTAACAGGATAAACATGGATGTTACGAGAAAACCCTGAGGCACCTTACATCCCACCTTCCTCTTAATAACCAATCTTTTACTAGCATTCATTGTAATATGTTAAAACTACTAGCCTTAAGGATAAATATTATAGACTGATTATGGTAAGCATGGATATTTTCATTCCTTAATCATTTTTCTGTGCAATCATTTTGCTGTGGAATCTATGAAGATAATTAAGACATGATCACTTCTCCTCAGGACTTCTCAGTGTAGGAGAGGAGCTACATATTAAAACAACTTTGAGAAAAAAAGGAATAAAAATGTACGATAATATAGAAAGAAGGTTGTGTAAATGGAAAAGATAAAGAAATTGAATACAACTGAGGGGACAGGTCAACTTTTGCAAAGATATTAGGATTTTAAGTTAAATTTTAACAATAGAAGTCCCTGAAAAGTCAGCATGAGAGAAACAAAGCATTCCAAGTAATATCACAAAATTAAATCCATAGAGTTCAGAATATTCAGGAATTTTCAGAAAATGGTAAAGAAAACAATTTGTTTAGAGTTGTTTACATGAGACCTGAGAATAAAGTTGTGATGACAAGTTGTAGCAAATGGAGGAACACTGGAGTGCTAGTTGGTGAAGAGACAAGACAACTTTTGAACAAGGGTGAGAAAGGGGTAAAGAAATTTTCTCAAGAAAGCTGTTCAGAAAGGCATGTGTAGACGAGATTGACCGTATGCAAGCCTGGAAGTAAAAAGATCAATTAGTGAAATTATTGTGGTCATCAATCAGAGTGCTTAGGGCCTGGATTTAGAAAGTAGAAACCAAAAAGGAAGAAGCGAGCAAAAGATATTTTGCAGGGACCACCAACAGAATTTTGTAGCTGATTAAATTCAAGTTGTTAGGAGAGGCTAATGTTTACTGTGCGATTTTGAAACTGGTGAGAATGATTATATATATAGAAACTTGAACACATCTTATTAGAGTTCTTTCTTTATGTGGTTTTGGTATGGATTAACTGGAAATCTTTTATTATTTTGGAATAATTTAAATACTGTAGGAATTATTATTTTCTTAAGCCTGGTAGTATTCATGCACAAAATCATTTGAGATTGATGTAAATTTAGTGAAAATTTAATTTCCACTACTCTCTGTGGAATTTATGTTTCCATTTATCAAAAAAAATCATGAATTTCATCACAACTTTCAAGCTTGCTTGTTGAAAAGTGTATATAATTTTCTATTGCATTTTATGCCATCTATAGCTGTCATTCTATTTTCTTTCTTCTTTAGACTTACTGCACATTTATATTTCACTATACTACTGATCACTTAAAGAATTGGTTTTGCATTGTCTTTACTAAAATAATTTAATAAAAAGCTATTCTTTAGTAATTGTTGTTAATTTCTTACTATATTTCATTGTCAAGGATATGGCTTATAAAATGCTTATTTTTACTTTATTTTTTTTCTTTCCATGCATTCTTATAAATATTTCATGCAGTTAAAATATTGTTCTCTATTTTATGATTATATATTATCATTTGATTTACTTATAGTCATTCCATACCCTCAGCTATTTTTTTAAATCTGCTTGATTGTTCATGATTTAAAATTGGTAAAATGGTCTCCCATCATTGTTCAGATTTTTGTATTAATAGATAGAAAGAACATTATTTTTATACTACTGGTTATTTCTAAATCTTTATGCATATAAAGTATTAATACTAAATTTTAAAATTATAATAATATCTTCAGACCTTAATAATATGTAATGAGAAAACCACCATCCTTACAGTTCCTTCATGTTTCTTCCTTCTCCCTCTCAATT
>NC_043703.1:97938341-97942956 GCF_006229205.1 Suricata suricatta
AAAAAAACTCTAGCTATAATAAGATGAATATTAAATTTACATCCATTAACACTTAAGCTATTAATTGAAATTAATAGAAAATCCACTTAAATTTACTTCATTTTTTTAGACACTGAATACAGTTCATATAATTTCTAGCCTAAATTTAATGTGTTAACAAAAATGCATAGCATTGTCTATTACTCCTCTGATACCAAGTTAATTATTTGTCCATTAGATTTATTCATGCCATAATCATTAAAAGTTAATATATTTCAATATTCTAATAGGATTTTGTTCCAAGCCAGTGCTGAAACACACAGTTGATTCTATATTGATTTTTTTTAAATCTTTCAGTGGGTCAAATAATCAACTAGAGTGGAATCACTCTTAATTGCTATCATCTGTCAGTAGTTAACCCACCCCCCAATTTTATAACTATTGGAATATTATAAGAAAGGAAGAATAATGTAATATAGGAAACAAAATTAAAAAGAATCATGTGTTATCACCCATGTGAAATAATTTTCATAGTGCTAATCCTTAGATTATTAAGTATACCATTAGAATAAATGTAGTTTATATTTATTCCAGTAGGTAAGACAGGACTTGCATATATAGTTACTATATTTTCTATTTCAAAAATTCCTATCCACATGTATGGTCATTTTTTTGTTGTTGTTTTTAAATGCTTTACAAAAACATTAGAAGAAAATACCTGGAAAATGTTTTGGAATCTTTCAAATTGTGAGGCTGGCTCTCTGATTTGAAGCCTATTTTGATTTATTTAACTCCAGAGATATGCAATTTCAAAAACAAACAGAAAAGTAATCAAGAATTTTACCCTATTTTTTTCAAGAGATCATTTCAGTAACCTAAGACTTTAAAAAAAATTTTTTTAATGTTTTATATTTTTTTAAGAGAGAGAGAGAAATAGCATGACCAGGGAAGGGTCAGAGAGAGAGGGAGACACAGAATCTGAAGACAGGCTCCAGGCTCTGAGCTAGCTGTCAGCTTAGAGCCCAACACAGGGCTTGAACCGAGAAACAATGAGGTCATGACCTGAGCTGAAGCCAGATGCTCAACTGACTGAGCCACCCAGGCACCACAACTAAGACTTTTCAAAAGCCACTATATTCACCCCCACAAAGAGGCAGACACTAGGAACTGATAGCCAAGTTCTCAACACAGACTGAGTAAATGCTTCCAAGGATGGGCATTCTGGACTTTTTCTGACTACAATATTGGAATATCCACTCATAGTTGTCATATATCATGCAAAGTATATGCAAGAATGACAACTTTCTAACCTAATTTGGTTACCACGAACTAGGTGACTCTATTTGCTCATGGAATCATTAAATACATGGTGAATACAACTTTGGATAAATATAATTTTATACATAAAATATGAAAATATATTTTTTTCAGCCCTTTACACAATAGACATAATTTCTCCCTGTGGAAGAATTGTACACATTTTTTTATATTTTTAATGTTTTATTTATTTTTGAGAGACAGAGACAGAGAGCATGAGCAAGGGAGGGGCAGAGAGAGAGGGAGACACAGAATCCCAAGCAGGCTGCAAGCTCCGATCTGTCAGCACAGAGCCCGATGCCGGGCTTGAACTCGGGAACCGTGAGATCATGACCTGAGCCAAAGTTGACCGCTTTTAGAATGGTTATTAGGAAAGGGAGAATGGGATTTATTTTCATGATTATGTTTTTTAAAAAAATCTATTCATTATATGGTAAGCATCAGGAAAACCTTTCAACATCATAGAGTTAACCAAGGATCTCCCATTGCTGTTAGATATTTAGCAAATGTTCTTCAAAAATAAAATAAAAGGGGTGCCTGGGTGGTTCAGTCGGTTAAGCCTCCAGCTTCAGCTCAGGTCAGATCTCACGTTCGTGGGTTTGAGCCCCGCGTCAGGCTCTGTGCTGACGGCTAGCACAGAGCCTGGAGCCTGCTTCCGGTTCTGTGTCTCCTTCTCTCTCTGCCTCCCCCCCCCTCATGCTCTGTCTCTCTCGGTATCAAAAATAAATAAAACATTAAAAAATTTAAAAAAAAAAGGAAAAAGTACTCATATTATTTGTAAATATTTCAACTATATTTTGGTTATGCACATGGCTGAAAGGGACCAAGACTGAGCCTATGAAGAAGTGTAGCATTACTATCTGCCCTTATAATGTGATGGCTAAGAATATAGGCAACAGAGTATGATTATATGAATTCCATTTTTGTTTATTTTCTGTATGACCTGGGATAATTTATTTAACCTCCCTACCCTAAATATGCTTATCTAAAGGACTATTGGGTGACTGTGAAGATTTGATGGATTAATATATGTATTATACTTTATGAAATAACTGGTAGATAAATGTGCTGAATGCTTGCTATTCAATTAACCCTTTTACAAGTCTGAAAAAATACATGAAATGTTCAGCAATGAGTAATGATAGAATCTGCTAAGCACCAGACAAGTGGCATGGGTCGGTATTATTTATACATGTTCCCAAGAGAATTAAATGGAGCTTCTCATAACGTGGACTATGAATTACAGTATGGGTAGAATTTTATACAGTGAATTTGTTTTCTAATATCTTGGTGACTTAAAATACACCTACTTATTAGCTCAAAATTCTACAGATAAGGTACAAGTAGAAGTCCTTACCTATAGCTTGGTTCTTTATTCAGAGTATCATAAGGCTGAAATCAGATATTGGCTGGGCTGAGTTCTTGTCTGGAGGCCCTGGAGAAAATTTCACTTCCCAGTTTATTCATGTTTTGGGGGAAATTCGGGTCTGTGCAGTTGTAGGGCTGAGACCTAAGTGTTATGGGAAAAGCACGTTCCATGCCCTTAAGAAAATTGGAAGAATACTATAAACAAACATGAAATAATTAGGAACAATGTAGAGTAAGAATACAGGAAGAACTAAATATGGATAATAACATATAATACTATATGAATGCTGAGAAGAAGGAACTGAGTTGGTTAGAATTTACCAGTGAGTGTCCCCAGGGTCTTGGGACTTAAATTGGGATCTTAAAATGAGTAAGAGATAACTCAATGATCAAGAAAAAGCCAAAAATCTATGTAGAAAGCAGAAAATTAGTGGTACAAAACTAATGTATTATAGAGAATAATATAGTCTATTTTAATATTAGGTGTTTGAATAAGCATTTTTCATGACTAGAGTATCCAAAAAACAGAATGATAAGGTAGTGCCAACCTCAATTTTAAAATATAATTCACCTGGATGTTTTAAACTGCATTAATTTGGTATGCAGTACATATTAATTCTGCTTCTAATATACCTTGAG
Source organism: Suricata suricatta (assembly GCF_006229205.1). NCBI lineage: Eukaryota > Metazoa > Chordata > Mammalia > Carnivora > Herpestidae > Suricata > Suricata suricatta. The sequence continues at coordinate 97,941,645 of NC_043703.1, forward strand.
AAGTCCTTTCAAGAGCTGAATTACAGAAAAACAAAATTCTAAGAACTATAAAATGAGTGCAATAGCTATAATACTTCCTTCTCATACTTTTATTTTTAGGTTTTTTTTTTTTTAGTTTTTACCCAGACTGCTAGTTCCCGTGTAAAACCATATATTTATAAAATAATTTTTTTCAGGAAAACAGTGTTGAAAGTACAGGTGACATTGTTCTCTTTGTAAACATGTAGTGAAATTAAATTTATTCTAGGACTATTTGAAGATCATTTATGAGTGTTTATTTGTTTGGGAAAAAATTCAACTATGATTAAGAAATAATTTTAGGTAAGAGTAAAATTCAGGCAGGCTTTAAATTTGTTACAGCAGCGTTTCCTGGTTTAAATATGGTATGTAAACATTATAAAGTCCTTCAGTGGAAAATAATCTAATAAGTCTAATAACTGTATAACTGAATTGCTAAAATTTTAAAGCAAAATTAAAAATACATGAATTTCAAGGAAAAATATACTTTTAAATTACTTTTTAAAAAGTATTAGATGTCACCAGGGGTCTCCTGGATGTCCAGTCAGTTAAGTGTCTGGCTCTTGGTTCCTTTTTTCTCAAAGTTGTTTTAATATGTAGCTCCTCTCCTACACTGAGAAGTCCTGAGGAGAAGTGATCATGTCTTAATTATCTTCATAGATTCCACAGCAAAATGATTGCACAGAAAAATGATTAAGGAATGAAAATATCTATGCTTACCATAATCAGTCTATAATATTTATCCTTAAAGCTAGTAGTTTTATCATATTACAATGAATGCTAGTAAAAGATTGGTTTTTAAGAGGAAGGTGGGATGTAAGGTGCCTCAGGGTTTTCTCGTAACATCCATGTTTATCCTGTTAACGCTAAATTTTTTCAAGGATGTTTGAGGAATGTGGCATTATATTTTTCAATTATTTTCAATTCGACAATTTTGCTTAAAGTGCACCTATCATTTTTTCCATAATCAGTGAGAGCAGATTATTTTATTTTATTATGTAATGTTTTCTACAAAACACTGGGCTGCAATCGTAGGTGTTTATTTTACTGAGTTCACCATCAGTTTGTGTAGCCATTGCAACCCATGTGACTCATTTTTTCAGCATATGTTTACAGGGCAACTACTAAATGGCAAAGAAAGTGGGCCCTTTTTTCCAGAACACTTGAAAGGGCATATTTGGTGTTGTATGGGAAAATAAGATTAGCTTAGCTACTTACTTAAGTAGGATGACATTTAGATGTTGAAAAACCAAAAGTCACAATAATTCAAACGAGTTATTCCTCTTTATATGAA